>NW_027518501.1:0-37173 GCF_051622035.1 Arctopsyche grandis | reverse complement strand
CTGCTAAAGTTCTACTCATAACATTCAAAGTTGCTATACCTTTCGGAATTCTAAATTTAGCCATTTGACTGAAATCCATTCTATTGTTTAATTGTACACCAAGGTAGGTATAATTCTCAACACTAGGCACCACTTTATCATAAAGTTTAACTTCACACGGGGCAGTCCCTACCGGAAAAACCATAACACCACACTTACCTACATTAGCTTCCATACAATTCACTTCCATACAATCACCAAGTCTAAGCATTTTATCATTAATATCTGCAGCAGTTTTACCAACAATGATAGTATCATCAGCAAAACAAATTCCAGGAATTTTATAATTAGTTCTAGGAATCAGAACACCAGGAATTTTATCCAAAAGGTCATCAATAAAAATATCAAACAACAAAGGGGATGTCGGACAACCTTGTCTAACACCTCTCTCATAAGAGAACGTCGACGATACTGTTGAATTAACACGGACACAAAGCTCAGTACTACTATAAGCACTCCTAATACAATTGATAAATTTAGGCCCCAGACCTTTTTCATGAAGTTTGTTAAATAAAAGTTGATGAGAAACCAGATCATAAGCCTTCTTAAAATCAATAAATCCCAACCAAGTCTGTCTAGAATCTAAAGTCCTTCTTTGAACAATTTCGATAACAGATGCTACAGCACCAAGACCCTGTTCACCACCAATAAAACCAATTTGTTCACTTCTAATAATTTTAAATTCTTTATTCAACACAGCCAACCTGTCAGCAATTACTTTCAAATAGACTTTAGACAACGTATTAATCAAGGTTATACCTCTATAGTTATCAGTATCCTCAGGATCATCTTTCTTAAACAACATAACAACGACATTTTGCTTCCACTGACTCGGGGTAAACCCATTACTAAAACAAAAATTAGACATTTTCAAGATAGCTTTACTCATACTTTTCTCACATCTCAGATCACCACTAACCAATTTATACAGTTCACAAGGAATCCCATCCAGGCTAGTAGCTTTATTATTTTGCAATCTGCACAAGATTTCTCTAATTTCACTCCAAGTAATACTTCTATCAGACGCAGTAGACAGTTCAGTAACACATTCCGACACAACAACTATGGGGTGCTCAACATTTTCAATTTCAGCCAACTTACTTAAATGGTTCCTAAAAACTTCTGCTTTCTTACTATCAGACGATTCCAAAATCTTTGTATCTTTGTCAAGCAGAGGGGAGCTCTTCTGAGCAGAGCGCCCCAAACCTGACATTTGTTTAATCCATTTCCAAGCATCACGATAATTAGCATTTTCCAAAAACTCACAACCTTTCTTAATATAGTTCAAATACCTTTTCTTTTGACTTTTCCTAATAACTTCCTGAATCAATTTATTCATACTTTTAACCTCTTCATGACTAGAAAGAGTCTTTCTCAATTCAACCAACTTACGAATCTTCCTATGGGGTCTTAACTCCCTAACTTTGTAGGCCTTAATAACTTTAGAATTGATTAACATCCTATTCATTTCAGAATGGAAGGACGTGAACATTTCTTGACCATCTAACATATTCTCATCATTAACTGCAAGCGGGGTTCTAAGAATTCTTCTCTTAACTTTGTGTTCACTAAGCCTTACGCGATCAAAATCTAACCTTCTACACACTTTAACTTCTTTTACAGGCCACTTCAAAATTGTTTTAACAGGATAATGATCAGACACTCTCCAATCTTTCAAATAGACTTCACTAACTACTAGGGCATTATCATTAGAAACTGAAAAATCAATGATCCTATCAGTTTCACTGCCTTTTACACTACGACTTCCACCGTGAACCGTACCTTTAAAGTAACACAACACATTTTCTTCCTCAAGAGAATTCTTAAAATCCTTTTTCGTAGTATTCCAATCACCAATAATAACAGTCTTTTTTTTGCTCGAAAGTAGATTTCTCATCTTCCTCAATTGATTCTCCTTCTCGCCGGTAATCGGTACATAATTATTCACTAATTTAATAGTTTCCTTTTCTTTTCCATTTAGACTTATCACAAGATAATAATTATTCAAAATCTCGACAGTATAATTCCCAAGCAATTCTTCTCTAATAGCTATCAACAAACCATTCTCGCCTCTAACATCAGTTGAAAATTGTTCAATTATATTATAACCAGAAAACCAAAACCTACTACTGAATTCCGTTCTATGAGTTTCCTGAATCATAAGGATATCAGGCTTACCCAACGCCACAAGCTCAGACAATTCAATAATCTTATTGTTAATACTGTTAATATTTAAGGTCACAATACTTAATTCATCCCAGACTACCGGAGCTCTATGACGAACACTCACTACTCTAGTTAATTTGCAACTAGTAAACTTCTCAAAAGACTCAACAATTCGTATAACTTTCTTTACATTCTTCTTCGACAGAACAATTTCAGTGAAATTTGTATTACCACTTTTCCTACTAACACGAGTACTACTATCAATTTCTTTAAACTGTCTTAACAATTCCGCCAATATTATAGGGGCAGCACAGGTCCTAAACCGTAACGTATTGGCTCTTTTCAATTTCAACCTTTCTATCTTAACTTTTTTAACACGGGCTCCTTCTTGTCTAGACACTCCGGAAGTAACAGCGCTAGAAATCGGGACAGTAACATCGCTATCAACTAAAACACTCAAAAGAGGCTGATCCTCAATTATCAAAACCGGGGCATCAACTTCCACTAAAACCTTCCAGGAGAACTACTAACAAGGACCTGGACTTTACCAGGGGGGTCCATGACCTTCCTCATACCAACAGGAAACATTCTATCAAAGGCGCTAACAACAGGGCTTTTCAAGGGCATTACAGATTTCTCAGCAATACCAACAGATGACTTCAGGACAACCGCACTACACTTGACTTTATTAGACAACTTTACAACAGGGACGGGGACAACACCAGTGCATTTTGCCTTATTCACCGGCTCTTTTAAAGGAACAGGAACAGAAACACAACAATTCTTTTTGCTTAACACGGGGAAAACAAGCTTCTTTTGTGATGCAACTACAGCTTTCTGGGTACGAACACTATCGGAGTCTACCTCAACACTCTCAGAAATGTGCTTATACTCAATGCCATTCCTTTCTAAATTTTTGCTACAACTCTCTTCATCACTTTCAGAAATGTGCTTATACTCAATATCATTCTTTTCCAAAACTCCAACACAATTAGCGTCCACAAGGACAGAATCTGCCCATTGAATTTCAAATTCCCTCCTTACAACTTTTTCTTTATGCGCACTAATAAGACTTTTAATAACAGGCCTATTGAGAACAGACTTCTTCGCAATAATTGCAGCTCTTTTATTTTCTGACGTAACCATTACAGGAATCCCACACGGGGTTTTCCTCTTAACTAAGACTTTCTTTACAGCAAATCCACCAGGGACTGCAACTGCTTTTTTAACCGACTGAAACCCAACATTACTTTTCCAAGACGACAGTTTAATTACACTATGTGAGCCGACTCTTACGTCTACACCATTTTTAACACTTTCTTTTACCTTACCTACAACTGAATTTTTACACTTTTCAAAAACCTCGATTCCGAACGTCTCTGACCTTTGCAATACGATTTTCGAAGACTCACTTTTTCTGTCCGGGGAACGTCTCAGGACCACAGAGGGCTTAACAAAACTACTTTCTACACTATTCAAAACGATTTCCGCAGCTTCTTTAAGACCAACGGTCACAGACACCTTATTTTTAAAATTTTTCACCCTTCGTACAAAACGAATAATACTACCACGCGGTCTCCCTACTGGGGACTTTCTTATACGACTACAGTTCGAAATGGTACTTTGACAGCCTACCATACTTCTTGCACTTGACAATATATTTCTACCAAGGACAAATTTTTCACCCCTCACCAAGCCAGAACTACCCAATAAAATTTTAACTCTACCAACAAAACCTTCTTTCACAAATTTTTCCTTCCTCAGGAGACCTGAAGCGAAAAACCATTTTCCAACAAGCGCTTTCTGACACAAATACTTAGAGATTTTATACAGAAAATTTTTCCTTTTATTTTTCAACAACTTAAAACCACACACATTCAGATCCGACCAAGCACTAGCCTTCACATGTCCAAAACGTTTCATAGAATCCACTACAGGGCTAAACGACCACATACTTATCACAGGGGGTGCAATTTTCCCCTACACACGAGCTATCCAACAACGTAATACCAGCATTCACAAGATTAAAATTTGCAAAACAGCTTTTACAATAGAAGATCTGGGAGTTCCAAAACGTTACAAAAAAAGCATACCAACACTTACTAAAACAATAAACAATTTTTTTAAACACAGCCAACACTAAATCCGTCTGTCTTATAAACTCTTCCCATACTAGACTTCCCTTTCCAAAACACTCCTCCTCTCTTTTCGTGAAAATTTTTATGAAAATTTTTAAATAGTCGAATAAAAGACGCTTTAATAGATTTAATACAGTACTGTCATAAAAACGACAATAACAAGTCACACACACAGCCAAATCCCAGACACAATACCTCAGAAGCATGAAGAACAAACGTTCTACATACTTACTCCACAACAATTTCAAAACAAATACATTTTTACGGAAAGCATCTCTATAAAATTTACAGAGAGTCCGTACAGGCCACAACACGTGATCACACAAAGGATAAATCCTCCACTGGATACACACTAAAACAGTTTCAATACGTAGTGGCACAAACACCACCGCCAAACTTTTCCTTACAAAAGGAACATTCCAAAACAGGACAATATTGAGCTAGGAGACGACCAGCTCGGACAACAACATGGCAAGGATCAATGAGGAACTTGCTCCCAAAGTCCCACCTGGGATGCGACCCCGTGATTCCGCCGTCTCTAGTATTTCGTTAGATTCTGGCTGAACAAAAATAATTTTTGTCCTGCGCATTTGAAAATCGAAAAAGAAGGTACCATAGAAAGAATAATGTTACTTACAATCGATCTAAAAACTAAAACAGGTTGCAGCAAAAGAACAGGCTATGTATGAAAAATCTTTATAAATTTTGGCGTACTTAAAAAAGGCGTTATAATTTTTTTAACAAAATATAACGTAAGAAAGTCGCTTGCAAATAAACGTGAATTCTTTAAAGTTTGCCTAGAAACATTTATAATTCTTTAAAGCAGTGGCTTATGTATTGGTTATAATTTTGGTAAAAATTGCTTTTATAGGTTTAAACGTTTTTTAGTTGTATTTTGATTGGTTTATTTTAATTTTATTAAACCGACCAATGCTTTTATTAACGGTAACGAATCAATTTATTTTAGTTTGACAGTTATTAAAAAAACAATTTGTGCACAGTATATATTGGTTCAGTTTTTATCCAATCAAAATAAAACAACTATATAAAGAAAAAAAAATACAGATTTTTATGGAAATTCAACACTTTTATGTTTTTCTACAAGCTGTGCTCACCGTTGGTTTCGATTTTAAAGAATACGAAGGAAAAGAGAAAGCAACTAAAAGCCTGGTTTGCGATGGCAAAACTATTACTTTGATATCTGAAGAAAGCTTAAAAAAGTTTATAAATCTAGAACAATTGAGTATAATAAACACGGGACTAGAAAAAATTCCTGATTGCATTAAAGATTTTAAAGAACTCAAAGAATTTGAATACCGAAATAACAAGAGAGTAACAAATCTCGATGATTATTTTAAAAATAATCAACATTGTGAAAAACTCACTAAATTAGATTTAAGTTCAAATAGGATTACTGAAATCCCAAATACAATCAGTATTTTTAAAAATCTTACTGAGCTTGATATTTCTACTAACGATTTAACAGAATTTCCTGATGGTATATGTGATTTGACGAAACTAACAATATTGTATGCCTATGGAAATCAAATAACAGCCTTAAAGACGAATTTAAACAGGCTTGAATCACTTACAAATTTAAATATTTCAAAGAATAAGATAGAAGAAGTTGTGCCAAATTTACACTGGCCACCAAATCTTACTGATCTTGATATTTCTGATAACAAACTAACAGAATTTCCTGTTGGTATTTGTGATTTGACGAAACTAGGAACATTGTTTGCTTTTAAGAATAAAATAACAGCCTTAAAGACGAATTTAAATGGGCTTGTTGCACTTACCAATTTTAATATTTCTTTTAATTTGATAAAAGAAGTTGGGGCAAATTTACTCTGGCCACCAAATCTTACAAACCTTTATATTTCTGATAACAAACTAACAGAATTTCCCGTTGGTATTTGTGATTTGACGAAACTAACAACATTAAAAGCTCATAATAATAATTTAACAGCCTTAAAGACAAGTTTAAATAAGCTTGGTGCACTTACCTATTTAGATATTTCAGAGAATAAGATAAAAGAAGTTGTTCCAAATTTGCTCTGGCCACCAAATCTTACCTGGCTTAATATTTCACGTAACCAAATAACAGAATTTTCTGATGGTATATGTGATTTGACGAAACTAGGAACATTGCACGCCCATGGAAATCAAATAACAGCCTTAAGGACGAATTTAAATAGGCTTGTTGCACTTACAAATTTAAATATTTCAAGGAATTTGATAAAAGAAGTTGTGCCAAATTTACTCTGGCCACCAAATATTACCTGGCTTTATATTTCTGATAACAAACTAACAGAACTTCCCGTTGGGATATGTGATTTGACGAAACTAACACTTTTGAAAGCATCAAATAACAATATTTTTCGTATTTCGAGTAAGTTTCTCTTATTGAAAAATTATAGTTTGAAGTTCGTAAATTTATCTTACAACTGGATTAAGTGGGAAGATAAAGGGGACAATTGTGGTGTAAAATCTATTCAAGAGGCGCGCTTTAAGGAAATTGATATAGTTGAACAGCGTTTTTCAGTTAAAGAAGTCTTGGCTTGGATTAAAAAAAAGAAAATCCACTGGAACATTGATGTTTTAAAAACATTAATGATTCCGAATTTTAAATTACTTGCCAGTGGAATCTCGGATAAGGAAATGAGGCGAATGTGGAGGAAGACTCTTAAAAAGTTCATTTATTACAAGAATGACCCAAATGGAGAAAATGTTAATTCTACTGATATGGTTAAAAAAGATGATGAAGATACAAATTCTAGTGAAGAATCAAAAACAAAAGATGAAGAGGATACAATTTCTACTGAAATAGTTCAAAAAATCAAAGCATTCAAATATACCGAATATCCAGAGGAAATTAAACGTAGATTAGAGGAGAATGGTGGAGTATCACTGGCTAAGTTTTTTAGCAAGTTTTTGAGAAATATTAGTTCAGATCAGACTAAAGTAGGAGAAGAAGTAAAAGAAGTTGAAATAAATTTACAACAAGCATGTTACATTAAACTAATATTCCATAACATGTTAGAACAAATTTCAAATGGGGTTGAGTCTAATTTAGAGACAATCAGAGTAGCTCTTTCTAATTTTTGCGAAGAACATTTATTTGTATGTATTACTGGCCGTATAGAAGGTTTAAAGCAATTATATTTATCTTTTTGTTTAAAAAAAGAAGAAAAAACATCACAGAAGCTGAAAGATTTTATTTCAAATATCATAGCTAAGAAAAAAGAAGAGAAATTTCTTGAAGCCACGACGGAAGGTTCGGATAACCAAAATGTTCATATTTATAAATGGTACCAAAACCAATTCGCTGAAATCCTTGGGTTAACAGATAATTTTGTTGATCCGTATGAAAGTAATTTTGGTTTCCGAAAAAATGACAAAAAAAACGCATTTATTTTACAAAAATTTTTGGCAAAATTCAAACTTGAAGATATCACGAAAGAAATACTTTCTGAAATAAATAAAGACCATGATTTGGTTATGCTTTCGTTTGAAAAGCTAGCGGAAATTTCTTGGGAAGATGATAAAGCACAGGTTGATAAAGAAGTGATTGATACTAAGATTACACAAAAGTATTTTGAGCTAAAAACACTCCACGGTACAGATTTTAAAGAATTAAATTCCACGGGTCTCACTAAACTACTTCTATATTATGAAATTATAAAAGAAGCAGACATTGATGAACACAAAGATAGAGCATTGAATGCTCCTAAAAATTAAATTTTTGATTTTTTTTTTATGGTGTTTTAATTATAAAATAATGTCTAATCGAGTGTCTAAAAATATATTTGAATTTAATATATACAATATTTTGCTATTGTATTATACAATCCAATGTACAAGAAATATTAGTGCTGTTTATTACAATCAAGATAATTGCCTTGCTATTTTAGTTATTATAATATTACTTTCAAGTTACAATTGTAATCGAATACTATCGGCAGGTTTTCCTTGCTCACTAATTTTTTAATTGAAAAAAAAATGGCATTGGTATCTGCTTAGTTTTCACTTGTAATATTTTAGTTTTAAATGAAATCTATTTTTATGAATCGGAATACCCTCTGTTTTTTACAAATATTTAAACTAAAATATTTTTTTTTGAAATAATTTTAACAACAATACTTTCCGATTTCTTGAATCTTTTTAGTTAAATACGTTTTTGTTTCAGTATTAGTTTACTAAACATTCATTATCTAAAAAAGCAATAAATTGATAAATGAATTTAAAGTCAGTTCATATAGCTAGATAAACTTGAATTCAAACATTCATTAAAGATATTAAGTAATTTGAGAATCGAATTAACCTTTAAACAAGCAAGGCTAATAATAATTTTGAGAAGATTTTTTCAAAAGGTTGAAAAAAATGAAAACTTTTAATATTTACAAGTCCCTATGAGATATTAAACCCAGCTCACACACAGTTTTAATTATAGTTTTCTTTGCAATGTTATCAAAGTTGAGAAATTAGATATTTCTTGTATTTTAAAATAAACTTACAAAAAGCTGATAAAATTTTGATGGGCATTTTTTTGATATATAAAAAATATATACTTTGTGGTAGATTCATTGAAAAAATGGCGCTGTGAAAAAAAGCTGTCGATGTACAACAACCAACTTCATATCACAAAAAAGGTTCTTTGGATATGTATAATTAAACTTTGGTTTTTATCATTCCAAAGAGCTAGTTTTACTTAATGAAATGGCATTTGCTCAAGAACAAGATTCTTTAAACCTTTTGGCGTATATGAAGGCGTAACGCTTTCGGCATAGTTCAAAGAATTGGTATAACCATTTGTCAAGTCTATCTATTCTTTAGGCTCTACTACACTAGTAAATGGAGTTTTAAATTTTAAGAATTTATACTAAGATCAACAAAACACACAAGGTCTTTTTAAAGATAAGATTGGAAATAATTTTAAAATTGGGTTGGGCGTGTGTATGTTGTCTGCTTCTAGCTTTTTTATTCTTTATATTACTAAAACGTCAAGGCCGAATTAAATCAAAATAATTCTTCTTTCAAAATATTAAAAATGACATTCGAATGTAGTTGCTGATACTTTACACTCCTTGTGTATTTCTAAAATTGTTTGGCTGAAAATAAGTAGAATCCATTTATTTGTAAATCTTACGAAAGTTTTAGAAGGTTTTAATGTATAGAGCAAATTTTAACATAAATGTTATTTATTTAGAGTAAATACATCCTTATGAGAAAAACTTCTAGATACGGTAACATATAAAAGTAATGCCCAAATTAAAAAGAAAAAATTGTAATTTTGCTAGTATAACATTAGGGCTTCGGCTTTTATTCGTTTTTAACGGCACGCGCATACCATCTTTTAATAAGCTTACAGAGCTTTGAAAGTGTTTAAAAATTTAAATAAACGATTTAACTCCTAGTCTCCTTTATATTAAAGCATACAAATATTCCTACCTCTTAAGAAGACTTTAGAAAGCATTTTTTTGATGTGAGACGAAGTATAGTGCAGAGTAAGATGGACAGTAATGAAATTGGCGAGCTAACAGAAAATATGGCCAAAGCACAAAGGAAAGCATACCCTTGGAATTCTCAAACATGAAAAATAATCTTAAAATAAACCCCCCAAATTAATACTTTTTAACTTCCCTATCCTCCATAATATCAAAAAAATTTAGAGAATTTTAGAAAATTGTTATTGTTACTACTACTTAACATATTTACTGGCATTGAGGGTATTAATCTTGGCGATTATAGCAGTTATATTTACACTATTTCTTGTTTTTAAATAGATATCACATTTTACATTTGAGGTTTTCTTTTATCATTTATTCACAAAAGATTTTTTTTTCACTCATGTTATTCTTATAGTAATTAGTAAGCAATACTTGGGTCACCATACCACTACCATATTTTACCCTACTCTTCATTTTAATCTTATATTTCATATTCAAGAAAATCAGTCTATATATTTCAACTCACCTTTTTCTTTTAATAAAATTTTATATTTCATTTTAAATTTTTTTGGATAATATAAAATACTCTAGCACTAATTCCTAATAAACAAAGAGAAAGGGGTATAAAATATCCCATACTCAGATTAGAACTTGAATAAATATATAAATCTGAAGCACATTTAGAAATTAGCATTTTAGATAGTTTTTTGGCTTTTAATAATTTTTTGATTTGTATCATTTTTCTAAGTATTAGAGATGATTTGTGTTGATTTTTACTTCTGTAAATCAAACTTTCTATTGTTTTTATTTCATTTTCTAATATTTGATTTACTTCTTTTGAAAGCATTGGCATATAAAGGAATTTGTTGAAATTTTTTAAGAATTAAAACAAATTTTTAGAAAGAAAGAAAAAAGATAGAATTTGATCAATTCAAAACAGTAGGAGTAAGAGGAGTAAATAGAAATAAGAAGACCACCATTAAAATGAACAAGGATTATAAAATTGGAAAGACAAACACATTAAAATGAACAAGGATTATAAAATTGGAAAGACAAACACATTAAAATGAACAAGGATTATAAAATTGGAAAGACAAACACATTAAAATGAACAAGGATTATAAAATTGGAAAGACAAACACATTAAAATGAACAAGGATTATAAAATTGGAAAGACAAACACATTAAAATGAACAAGGATTGTATAATTGGAAAGTCAAGCACAATAATTAATAATTATTAAAGAAAAATATTGAAAGAGGGCTGTGAAATATGATTGGAGATCAAAAGATATTGAAGAAAATCAATTATACTTAAAAATATTGAAATATTTTAAAAGTAAAGTAAAATGTATAAAAGTTTAATTTTGAAGGAAGAGCCTAATAAATAAAGCATTTTTATTAAGAATGTGTGTTATTTATATTCTAAGCAATCTACTCTTTTTAAATATTGATGTTTTAATGTGATTTTAATCAATATTAGTTGATCTGTAAATTATGGGAATTAATTCACATCAAATTTGATTTGTTTCAATGCCTTTAAAATCTTATTTTTTTAAATATTAATTTAATTTTTGTAGAAATTACATAACAAAACATTCAATTACAATATTCAACGGCAAACAAAAATAACAAATAAATCAACAATACACATTTTAGCTATACATACTTAAAACATAATTAAGAGTTGCAATTCTAAAAATTGCTTATCTTTTGTACAACAAGTGCCTTTTTATTAAAATAAAAGGCCTGGTAATTATATCCTAATAAGTAAAACAATACAGTGTTTTTTAAATTAAAGCGTTCTTATTAAAAATGAATGTATTGCGTAATTGTATTTAAAGTTTATTTTATAATGTGAAATTGGCTTTAGAATTTAATTAAAGTGAATTTTTTTAAAGCAATTAATTAAAATAACTATATTTAATTACGAATGAAAAATTAATTAAAGAAAAAAAATAAAATTTAATGAAGAAACAAAGCTTTAGAACTCAAAAATGATCTTAAGAGCTAGAATTTTATATTTAAAAATTTTACTTTTAAATTATTAATTTTTAAGATTGACAGGTATTTAAAAGTGAGTAAAAATATTTCAACAAGAAATAATCAAAATTATTTAATTCAAAATTGCAATGCAAAAACCAAAAATTCAAAACCCACAAATTATTATAAACTTTCCCCCGTCCTTAATTAAATACAATTGTATTTACATTTGTTTAATCATTTTCATAAAGCTACTTTTTCAATCATAATTAAATATAAGCAATTATCTTTACGAAATTTCTTTCAATGCAAAGCATCTGTTTTTTTTACAAAGCTTCTGCAAGCAAAACAAATCATCTTTATAATTTAATAGTTTTTGTCCTTTTAATCCTTTTTATGAAGCTTCTGTAAACTGCAATAGTCTATCAAATCATCTTTTCAATTGAGTAATGTCAATCCTTTCAATCATCTTTACAATCCAAATATCCAATAAAATTATACCAAACACGTTTAAATTTTCCACTATAATATTTCTCTAAAATATCACATAACAAAGTTCTGTCCAAGCCTTTTTTCTTATGTTTTACAGTTTCATCACCTAAACCCTGCATATTTTTATTAATATTTTTAATTGAATTTTCCAAATTATTATGCCTGTTATTCTGAAACCAAATTTGAATTCCCCTAGTTGTATGATTAAGGATTAATGCTAGATCTTCTCGTGTTTCTGATGTAGGAAATCTTGTTATAGAAAACACATCCCCAAGAACAGAGCGTTGAAAATCATTTTTATGAGTTCTAAGTTTCTTATTGCTATAAAGACTATCTCCTCTTTTCAACTTCATTAGTCCTAAAAGTCCTTCTATATTTCTTCTCCTGTTCTGCTTTGTTTTAAAATTACTTTTTAATTCAATATTTTGCTTCATATGGGTTTAAATTAAAAACTTGATTTTTAAAGTTTTATTTTTTTAATTAATTAAAGGCAAAAGAACTAGTGAATTGAAAGTAAAATGTAAAAGGGGATTTAAGCAATCTATTGGTTATTTTAGAATTTCCTTCTCAAAATATTTCTTAAATTGACACTTAATTTAATTAAAAATAGAAGATCTAACAATAGCACAATTGATCAAATTTTAAATAAAAAAAGTAAGTAAAAAACAAGAAAGGGAACATAATTAGTTTTGAACAGAAAAAAAAGCTTAGATTACTAATATTTTAGTACAAATAGTTCGACTAAGTCTAATATATTTACAAAATAAATGTATAACAAAAAGAAGTCTTACTATATTTTGTAAAACAAGTTTCAAAAGGCTTCTTAATTTATTTCATAATTCTCTCTTTATCTCATGTCTTTTATTTTTAATAAACTTTTGATTATTTTTAGATTAAACTTTCATTTCTTAATAATAATTTGTTTTTTATTAAAATTTTTAGAAATTAGACAAGAAATAAATCAATTTATATTTTATTAAAGAGAAATAGTAATTTGAACGCAATAAATTTAGAACCTAATGTGAGAGGATTAATCTTTTGTGCATTGCAACTTAAGTATTTGTTTGAATTAGAGACAAGTGCCATACGTTAAATGTCTTTTTAAAAAATCATTGATGGTAATAAGGAGATACGATAAAAAACAACCAAAAATAGTATAATAGAAAGATAATACAAAATTAAGATAAAAAATATCAAGAGATTTTATAGCATCATGGCAACAAAAACTATAGATAAAATACATTATTATAAAAAACAGCAAAAGATAATATAACACCATGACAAACAATAAAAAGAAAACTTGGAATTAATACTAAACAATAATTAAAGAAAGTAAAGCACCATTTCAAAGAATAGCCCAAGATAATTTGGAGTTAGTGATAAACAGTGTCACGTTTTAATCACCTAGAGTACCACTTTTCATTAAATCCGATTTTTTTTTTTTTTAATCACCTAGAGCTAAAATCATTCCATACTCTGGTGCTGCCTACTCACAGCTCTCTTCACTTTAAATATTTTTCTTGTTAAAGCTTCCCGTTGAAACAAAAGTTCAGAATCTTTACACCTCTGTATTTGGAGGGTTTTAAGAGTAGTTTAAGGGGCCTGATACTAGGCTTACTCCCACACTGTTATAACTGCTGTTTACAAGCCATACTTATAGCAGCTTTAGATCTCACATAACCACGTAGCAGCTATTTTGTGGTCTAAAGATTTAATTACATATACTGTTGGGAACAATTTATATTTCGTTACGATGGTGACCATTGAGCACTTCCTTATTCCGATATTTAGAGTTCTAAACTGTTTATTGGTTGTGATTTCCTTGGATAAATGAAAGAATAGATTCAAAATAATTATAAAAATAAACTCCCTTAAATTGGTTCAGCGGGTTTCTTAGTTTATGAGAATAATAGCATTCTGGGTGATTCTTTTAGTGGATTACTCACAGAAATGGTCTTTTTTTTAATTAATGCACTTTCACGTCATAGTTTTTTTAAAAAATAAATTTTTGTATACATTTCTACACAATATCGATCTTTTCATTTGTTAAAATTGGCAAGAAATAAAACTCATCGGGCTATCAATATAAAAATTATATTAAAAACACCCCATGAAATTTGCAAGTTGGCCAAAACCACCAATCACAAAAAAGTTAAGCCCACCCGAGATTCCCAAAGAATTTATGTTATTTGGATTAAAATATTATATAATAAATGGAAATCCACAATTAGACATCCCATCAAAACCCCTTGATTACAATAATATTAAAAGCTGTATTTCTAATTCTATTTCTTTATTTAATAAAACTTTGAGAACAAGAGAAGGGAATATTTTAAATGAAATTAGAGATCTTCACGTACACATAAATGAAGAAATTAATAAAGCAAAAGCATTTGAAAAAGATGAAATGATAATTTTAGCTAAAAATCGAAAAGTAAAAATGAAGAATAAAATTTTATTAGAAATCTATGAGCAAACGAATAAATGAAACGTTGTAAAAGACATATAATTTTTAGAATAAACAATTATTCAATAAAATAATTTGAAAGCTTTATTTTTGAGATATCAATATTATACTTAAATAGTATCATTTATTAATTAAACATATATATAGTTTATCTTTCGGGGTTAATTTTTACGTAATTTATGTCTCCTTATACATTATTAGAAGTTGGATATAAATATTATACATAAACAAATTCCCATGCTTACCTCAAACTCTTCCTTATTAAAGTATTTAGTAATTAGGGGGGTTTTTTAAAAATTTTATTAGTAGGGATAACAAAACAGTATCTTTCCTTAATTATTTTTAAAACTTAAAGATCACACTTTAACTGACAAAAATGTTGATTTAATATTTACATGTTCTTCTTTTTCGGGATAAACATGTATTATTTTTTCTTGACATCTCCTGTTTTTGAATTAATATTGAGGTTCGGTTTGCTTTTAAAGTGCCTTTTTAAGTAAATAAATTAATAAATATATAATTTGGCATTTAATTATTTCAACGGGCTTTTTATAATCCTATTTATAGAAGTCAAATAAAAAGTACTAATTATTGGTATTTATTTTTGCCTCTTTTAACATTCCTCCATTATAGGCATTTTGCTTTTGTCTTGTGCCATCGAAAATGGCTTAAGCTCTTCATTATTAAAGTATTTAGTCATTAAGGGTATTTAGGGATTATATTAATAGAGGATAACACAACAGCTTTTTTTAATAAAATTATTTAATTAATGTTAAATCATTATTGCTTGTATGAGACTAATAGAAACCCACCTTAGGCCCATACTTATTTGAAAGATTGCTCTGCGAATTGATTTGCATATAGCAACAATCTAACCCTTCTTCCTGGACGTTTTTAAAACGTAATACTTTTACACAATAAAGCCATTTTAAATGAAATACTTTTTTCAGTCATTATAGCGCCTAGCCCTCCCTGCTTTTGGGCTCAATCTTTAGGCGCAATGTGTTTTTCATGTTTTCTCCGTGCAATTTTGAAAATCTTGTTGGTATTACCCTAGGTTACGATCCCTCCCTTCCTGCAAAATGTGAAGATTCAAACTAGCGGAGACTTAATGGCCCTTTAATATAGATATTCAGGACTAAAGAGTAACCTGTCACTCCATAGGGTGGCAAAAAAACGCACTACAGTTTTAAATAAGTTTTTGCTTAGCAAAAGAGCCTCTGAAATTTTTTACAAGTTCTAGGATACCAGGTGCGGCCAAGGTAAGTGCTGTGATTAAAAGATAAAAAAGAGGTTGCTGAAAGCAAAGTTTTTTAAATTAATTAATTAAAGCGAGATAGAGAAACCTACTTCCACACGATTTCTCTAAAATCATAGCTAAGTCTATTACAGTAATAATCTTATTTCTTTGTTTCCTTCGAAAAACCTCTAGAAGACATTCCATTTGTCCCTAATAAGTGCTAACGAAGTTCAATGAATTAGTTAGTTTAAGCTCAGGCTTATTGACATTGTAAAGCTATTTGGGCAGGTAAATTTTGCTACAAATATTACTGGTTTTATTGCGTTTTTTGATGTCAATAGAGGTGCTTTTATAAAATCTGCTTCTATAAAAATAGGTTCAAAAAATAATGATTTTTTAAATATTAATTTTGTAAAATATCATTGAATAAAAAACCCCTTTATGTCTAAAAGAAAAAATCGTATTTATTGAAAAGTAGTTGCCTTACAGCAAAAAAAAGAAGTTGCCCACAAAACTCTGGGAGGCCCCTATAGCATTTCGATCCTTACCCCTTTATGTCTAATGGACCTTTCACATAACAAAAACTTTCATAAATATATTGACTCTTTAAATAAATCGAGAGTTTTAAAATGATTTCATAAATAAATTTGTTCCATTAAATAATTGTTTTTAATTTAATGATTGGTTTATACCTATTTACACTTTTTTATACACATCTTATGATTTTCTTCGACTATAATTATAAATGTTAGATTTTAAAAATTTAACCCGCTTCTATTTAATAAATACACATCTTATGATTTTCTTCGGGGTTTAATCTAATTTAAAATAATGGTTTTCTAAACTATTACATTAATGACAGTTGAATTTATATATTAACTTAAATAAATCCCCATATTAATCTTAATTTTATTTTTTAATAACGATTTTTTTATTTAAAGGCAAATTTTAAATATCATTTAAACTTTCACTAAATTTAAACTCTTCCCCTTCATTAAAAGCTGGCATTCCTTTGTAAATACATCCATCACATCTAAAAGCATCTCCTAAATTACAGCTTCCACATCCACTTTTTTTAAGTTTTAATTTATTTTCCAAATTATTAATTTCTTCCTTATTAGTTTTCAAGTTACCAGTTTCTTCTTTAGAAGTTTCTAGTTCATTTTCAACTTTATTTTCTCTAGAGCGAGAGCAAGTACAATTAGCACAAGCTCTTTTTTTAAGTTTACGGGAGTTTCTGTTTTCCCAGTAGAGTCTGGAACTAAAACCAAACTATTAATTGTTCTAGGATCTTTAGGTGAATCAATTGATTGTTTTAAAAGAGTTTTTATTCTCTCTTCATCTGTTTCATTAGATGGCATGGATTACTTTATTTATTAAAAAAAATAAAATTTTTACACAAATAAGTAAATTGAACATTTATTGTTGTAAAAAGAGTATTTAATTAATTTAAATATACTTTTATTAACCATATTTAAGCTAATAACAATTAAAGCAAGGGTTTTATAAGTTTGTATTTGACTTTTATAAAAAAATAAAGATTTATTTTTTAAAAAAGTCAAAAAAAGCAAAAAAGAAAGGAAAATGTTATTGTTATTAGCTTAAAATATTTATTGACATTAGGGGTATTAATCTTGACCGATTATAACAGTTATATTGTAATTTTCTACCACATAAGATTTTATTTTCAGAAATTAAATTAATGTGTTATTCAAAATATAAAGAGTAAGAGTTTGAGGTAAACATGGGTATTTATTTAAGTACAATATATATATCCAACTTAAAGTAATTGCGATTTAACAAAAAGTAATTTACAATAATTAAAAAAAAGAAAAAAAAAGGACAAAAAGTATTAAACAGCTGTAAAATATAATGAAAAAACACTTGATGTTGCAATAAAAAAGTATAAAAAGTTTTAAAGTGGAAGACAGAAGTACTTTATGTCGTAAACAAATATTTAAACTTTAATAACCTGACAAGTAGTGCTTTAAAATACAATAAATATAAAATTCACTTAAAAAAAACTCTTTTTTAAAAAGTATAATTCTTATCATATTATTTCATAAAAATCTGCTATTCTTCTATAATGTAACTACCATTATCAATAAATCTTGTTTTAAACCATAATAATTAAATTTTATAATAATCGGCCAATAAAAAAAACAAATTTAATCGTATTACACGACAATACGCTTTCATATTGGCGCCAGACAGCCCTACATATACTTAATTAAAAATAAAAAATATGTATCACACCACACCAAACTTAGATGCATAATTAATTAAAATATAAACGTTTTACCAAGCAACACACCTTAAATTACCAATAAAAAAGATGTATCACACCAAACTTAGATGCATAATTAATTAAAATATAAACGGATTAGCTGACAACACACCTTAAATTACCAATAAAAAAGATGTATCACACCAAACTTACTTCACATACATGCATAATCAATTATTTAAAACAAAACGTATTACCTAAAATTACCAAAGTTAAACCCCACTTAGAAATAATTAAAATAGCCACAATTGTATCGCTTTCGTTATTACACTTAAAAACCTGTGCTACAACCATAATAAATAAAAATTACGAATCCCTAAAAAAAAATTAATAAAAAAGAGTTTTTTCAAAGCTTTATTTAAAAGCATTTTCTGTGTACTACAGATGGTCCAGATTCCGAATATTCTGATTTAGTAACCCACATTTGTTGGAAAGTTGAAAGTGAAGCTAAAATAGATCCTCCGATCCAAACTGAGTATTTCCTTTCGGCTGGTGCTACAACTTTAACACGCATTGAAGATGATGCAAATTTAATAATTTCATTTTGAATCCTTTCAGCCATATTTGGGAAGACCGTTGTACCCCACTAAGAACTATTGCACCGTATAAATCCTTTCTTATATCAACATCACAACTTAAAATTGAGTCATAAATAGCATTATGGATACCTTTACATTCCATTCCGTAAAGACTAGGATTAAACAATATTTCAGGGGCTCTAAATCTTTGAGATCCCAATTCTACTGTTACACCATCTGGTAATTCATACTTCTTTTCTTCATTATTAATTAAACTTTCATTTTCAAAATCTAATGAAACATAACAAAGTTTTTCTTTCATATCCCTAGCTATTTCCAATTCAGCAGAAGTATTCATACTGATCCCTGATTCAGTTAATATTTTTTTAAGGTATAAAGTAATATCCCTACCAGCTAAATCAATTCTTTTAATAGCATGTGGTAAAGAATAACCTTCATAAATAGGAACTACATGAGATACACCATCACCAGAATCAAAAACAATACCAGTTGTTCTACCAGATGCATATAAAGATAAAACGGCTTGTATTTGTAAAAACCAAGCAGGTACTTGAAAATTTTCAAACATAATTTGAATCATTTTTTCTCTGTTAGCTTTTGGATTAAGTGGAGCCTCTGTTAAAAGAACAGGATGTTCTTCAGGGGCTACACGTAATTCATTATAAAATGTATGATGCCATATTTTTTCCATAGAATCCCAATTAGTAACGATACCATGTTCAATTGGATATTTCAATTCTAAAATACCTCTCTTCTTTTGAGCTTCATCACCTACATAAGAATCCTTTTGTCCCATTCCAACCATAACACCTTGATGTCTTGGAGTTCCAATTATAGAAGGAAATACAGCTCTTGGGGCATCATCACCTGCAAACCCTGCTTTAACAACACCACTTCCATTATCTATAACAATAGCACTTTGTTGTTCTGACATTGATGGGTTAATAAAAAAATAACATAAATAGACAATTTAGGAGGGAAAAAATAAAGGAGATGAAAGAGAAAAAAAAGATGTTAAAATTGAGACATGACAGGGCATTTAGAGATATTAGAAATTTGAGATGATAGGGGTTTCTGTGGATTGATATTAGAAATTTGAGATGATAGGGATTTCTGTGAAGTGATATGAGATATAATTGAGAGATACAGAAGATAAAGGAAATAAGGGACATATAGAGAGTATAAAGAGGTTTCTGGTTATTTACAGGATAAATGGGTGTGATTAAATTTAATTAAATTAGATATTAAAAGAAAGGCCAAGAGATAAAAAAATTTGTGAATGACAGATGAGATTAAATAACAGGAAATTGATGGTTACATAGAAAAGGAAGCTCTTTGATATTTTAAAAGATGGAATATTATAGAAACCAGGAAACATCAATTGATTTATAGAATACAAGAAGAATTAGAATAGGTTTTTAGTAGAAAGAAGCACAGAGCTTTTATTATAGAAATCTGTTACATTAAAAAATTCTAAAAGCTGTGTATTTAAATGAAACTGTTATTACAAAGAGACAAGGACTTTAAAATATTTGAAATGTTGGCGACTGCTTATTTTTTAAATTAACCAATTGTTACAAAGAGACAAGGACTTTAAAATATTGAAATGTTGGCGACTGCTTATTTTTTAAATTAACCAATTGTTACAGAGAGACAAGGACTTTAAAATATTTGAAATTTTGGAAACTGCTTATTTTTTAAATTAACCAATTGTTACAAAGAGACAAGGACTTTAAAATATTTTAAATGTTGGCGACTGCTTATTTTTTAAATTAACCAATTGTTACAAAGAGACAAGGACTTTAAAATATTGAAATGTTGGCAACTGCTTATTTTTTAAATGAATCTGTTATTACATAAATCGCTTTGTTTATTATTTCGTTTCTTAAAATTATTTCTGTAATATTTAATTAAAGAAACATTTAATTTGGAATTAGAATTTTAAATTAAAAACTATTGTTATTACAGAAACAAAAATGGAAGTTTAATTGAATTTTAATTAAAAATTGGATTATTAGAATTTAAGCTTTTAATATTAGCAAATTCTAAGAAACAATTTTAAAGTAAAGAAAAGTGACAGTAAAAAAAGAATTGACAATAAAACTTTAGAATATGAGAATAGTTTAGAAAGGTAACTCTTAATATATTTAAGTACACCAGAATATGAGAATAGTTTAATAAGGTAACACCTCATATATTAATTTATAATAGAATATGAGAATAGTTTAATAAGGTAACAGATATTATATTAATTTATAATAGAATATGAGAATAGTTTAAAAAGGTAACAAAAGAGGCATTTAAAAGCAGAAAGTGTATAATTTAACAATGCAAAACACCTGTTTTAATATTTTACTTGCAATTGAAAAATGTAAGAAATACCATTGTTAACGTTACCCCTATGTCATTAAATTCAATTTACATACATATTTAATTTTAAAACTTAAAATGTAAATGTAAATTACATAAAAAAAGGGAAAATGCTTGAAAAAATTTAATTAAATTGGTGTAACACAACATGTTAAAATAAGTTTTTAAATTTCTGTTTTATAAAAATCTACTTAAAACGTTATTTATTTAATAGGGCAGTGAGTGTGCTTGATTACTACCAAATAATTGCAAAATTGCGTCAATTAGATTCTAACGCAGTAGCAGGTAGTTCTTTTAAACAAGAAAATTATTTGGGGAGTTAAATGTATTTTTTAACAAAATATAACAGAAAATTAGTTTTTAACCGAATCTACCTTAGTAATTAACTGTTAAGGTCAATGGGACACTTAGTCCTAGGGCGAGTCGACTGTCGGCAGAGGGATTAAGCTCGCATAAGGGCCGTGGGGGGTTTACGCAGCAATGCGGTTCCCCGACCGGGTTACTGAGAAACACACGAAGAAAACTAACAAGTATTAACAACTACAGCTTAAATAAATCCAACATTTTTTTAGTAATTAACTGTATTTTCTTGGCTTTGCCCAAACCAATTTAAAAATAATAAGTTGTATATAAATTATACTTAAATAAATACTCGTGTTTACCTGCAACTCTTACTTTAATTAAATTGGATATTTATAATACTAAATACCCGTGTTTACCTCCAACTCTTACTTAAAATAAATATACCTCCTTACTTAATTAGGCCTGCTCTCATACACCCGCTAATTACCAACCACTCAACTACACCAAATAATTGCCGCTTGCACCATAACCTCTCTTTTTTCCAACCTCATACTTATATACCAATTTAGCACCTGCACCAAATAATTAATACCTGCTTAAATACACTTCTACATACTCACTATACCAAATTATTACCCACTAGCACACACCACATAATTAATACCTGCTTAAATACACTTCCAAATACTCACTATACCAAATTATTACCCACTCGCACACACCACATAATTAATAACTGCTTTAATACACTTCCACATACTCACTATACCAAATTATTACCCACTAGCACACACCACATAATTAATAACTGCTTTAATACACTTCCACATACTCACTATACCAAATTATTACCCACTAGCAGCGGCGTTGGGCTAGTGGTCGGCTTGCTGATTCACTCCCGAACTGCCCGGGTTCGAGCCTCGCTTTGGTAGGTAAAAGAACATTAACCGGGACGCCGTTACAAAAGTGGGCGCTAGTCGTAATAACCCCACTATAAAAAGACTAAGACAGTATGGTACTGTCTCTAATTATAACGCCAGCTCAGGGTCAATGGGACACTTAGTCCTAAGGCTAGCCGACCGTCGGCAGAGGGATTAAGCTGGCATAAGGGCCGTGGGGGGTTTACGCAGCAATGCGGTTCCCCGACCGGATTACAGAGAAACACACGAAGAAAACTAACAAAGTATTAACAACTACAGCTTAAATAAATCCGAACATTTTTTTTTTTTTTATTACCCACTAGCACACACCACATAATTAATACCTGCTTAAATACACTTCCACATACTCACTATACCAAATTATTACCCACTCACACACACCACATAATTAATACCTGCTTAAATACACTTCCACATACTTATATACCCACTGTACTTTCTCATTTTAATTACTACTCATTTACACCACATAATTAATACCTGCTTTAATACACTTCCACATACTCACTATACCAAATTATTACCCACTCGCACACACCACATAATTAATACCTGCTTTAATACACTTCCACATACTCACTATACCAAATTATTACCCACTAGCACACACCCACTCACGTTCACAAAGTAATTAATTACTTATATTAATTATAACTCTTCTCTTGTTAAATTTTTGTTTTAGAAACAACCCATGGATTCAAAAATTGAGAAAGATCTTGAAAATTGTGAAATCAATAAAAAAGTTAACCTGAAATGTAATAAAGCAGAAGATAACTGTTACAATTCTAATCAAATAGAAATAATTAGATCTTTAATTCTCTTTTCCCCTTTACCTCATTCTAAAGAAATTAAAAAAATCCTTAATAGAATTGAATCTTTAAGTATAAAAAGTATTTATAACTCTATACTTTCTATTAATAAGGCTTCTTCTAAAGAAATTATACATTTTTTAAGTATTATTTTACAATTTCCTCATCCTTTAATTGATTTAGAATTACTTGTTAATTTAAAATTTAATTCTCAAGATAAATATATGAAAGATTCTATTCATATTTATTTTAATCTAATAGATTCTTTATATTGTAATTTAAATGAATCTCAAAAATTAAAGATTTTCTATAGATTTATTTATGTATTCAATTCTAATATTTGCTTTTCTTCTTCCCTTTTCTTGTTATTTGAAAAAATTTTAGAAAAGGATTTTCTAGATTTTTTTACAAGAAAGTTGTTTTATGTTTCTTTTCCTTTTTTTAAAGAATTTATTGTAAAATTTGCTTTGAAATTAGATGATAAATGTATGAAAATAGCTTATGAATTACCAAATTTTAGAAAATTAATTTATTATTGTTTAAATTCTGGACAAAAAAACAATAATTTTTGCAAATTAGATTGGGTCACTTTTAAATGGCAAATAAAGAAAAATTATACAATTCCACAACTGTTCTATTATTTTGATTGTTGTCCACTATTAGAAGACAATGGATTGATAAAATTACAGAGTACAGAAGATTTATATGATTTAATAAGGAAAGAATTATATGACATTAAAGTAAAGGGGTTGTGCAATATATGTGGATTAGAATGTAACCGGGGAGATTACATGAAAGGTGTGGATGAAGATGATTACAATAGAAAAGATATAGAAGGGGGAAATACAGACATTAATATAAGAGAATATTTGATAGATGATAATATGAAATGCTATAATACGGGTGACAACTTGATGGGCGGTAATGTAAGAGATGATAATATGAAATGCTCTAATACGGGTGACAACTTGATGGGCGGTAATGTAAGAGATGATAATATGAAATGCTCTAATACGGGTGACAACTTGATGGGCGGTAATGTAAGAGATGATAATATGAAATGCTTTAATAGAGGTGACAACTTGATGGGCAGTAATGTAGGAGATGATTTGACAGATGATAATATGGGATCTTCAACAGATATGAAATACTCTAGTACAGCAAAGGTTTCTTTAAAAGTTGATGATAATATGGAAAATGATTTGGAGTATTCTAACACAGAAAATGGGAAAGGTGTTAACACAACCAACATCTCCAAAAGTATAAGAAATACACCGATACAGCTAGCTAACGAAGACTGTTTACATAAAGTAGAAGGATGGCTATCTGCTAAAGAGCAACTCTTAGAAAGTGTCAATACTTTTAATAAAACTGGTAATTTAGGCCCAGAAATTGATGTTTCTTTTATCAGACTCCTCCCTTCAGTTGATCTTAAAGTTCTTGGCAATTTTCTTTGTAAACAAAGAAATTTTGACATTTTTTTAAAATTTACAAAATCTTTTAACTTTTTAGATTTAAATTTATTAGAAGCTTTGAGATTCTTTTTGCTAAATTTCTATTTACCTGGGGAAAGCCAAATAATTGACAGGGCAGTAGATGCTTTTGCTACTGTTTATGTAGAACAGAATTTTAACAGAAAATTTACTGATTTTAATGAAAAGGTGTCTATTAGTGATAATGAAGAACCCCGTTCTACTGATTTATTTAATATTACAAAAAGTGGATTTTATGAAGAAGGCCACAATGTTTCACAGACCAAAAATGGAGATGTAAATGAGAATGTTTCCGACATTAATGTACAGGGAGATGATGAGGCCAGAACAAATTTACATACTTTTCAGACAAAAAATGGAGATGTAAATGAGAATATTTCCGACATTAATGTACAGGTAGATGATGAGGCCAGAACAAATTTACATACTTTTCAGACAAAAAATGGAGATGTAAATGAGAATATTTCCGACATTAATGTACAGGTAGATGATGAGGTTAGAACAAATTTACATACTTTTCAGACCAAAAATGGAGATGTAAATGCTTCCATCAATGTACATGGCGTTAATGAAGTTAATACAAATTTATGTGATTCACAAATGGCGCCCGCATCGCAGGTCAAGGAACCAGTTGCTAAAAAAGATCTTTTTATTTATAAAGAAAAATGCAAAAAGCTTGCTTATGGCTTTATTGTTTTGAATACAATGATTTTTAATCCGACTTTTAACAAAAAACCAACTTTTGAAGAATATTTGGATCTCGTAGAATATAAAGAGTTTATTTTTTTGGATAATGAAAATGATTATTTTTCTTTTGATATCAATGATTTAAAGGAATTCTATGAAAGTATAAAAGATTTGGAAATAAAAATACCAAATCATTGGAAAGATGGATATGATAAGTATCTTCTATTTAAGAAGTGTTTAAATGAATTAAGGGGTTTCTTTCCAGGTATTAGGCACTTAGGTAAAGGTGATATTAAAACGGGCTGCGGTATTAATGGAAGTGAAACAGATGGCTTTGTTAACAAATGTTCTAATGTTAATTACAATAATTATAGCAGTTTATATGTTAACGAAGGCGTTAATAAAGACACAAATGATGCCAGTAAATTCCCGAATAGAAATTTAAAAAATGTTAGTAAAATCTCAAATGCTAATATCAATGATGTAAAAATTAAATCTTCAATTGACGATACCAGTAAATTACCGAATAGAAATTTAAAAAATGTTAGTAAAATCTCAAATGCTAATATCAATGATGTAAAAATTAAATCTCCAATTGATGATACCAGTAAATTTACTAATTGTCATAACGATATCTGTTATAGTTGTAAACTTATTAGTTTCAGCTGTTTGTTTAAAACATCTGCCGAATATTTCATGTTTCTTTCACCTTCTAATTACTTTGATATTTGCTATATTTTAAATCTAGAAAGTCAATTTAAAAATTATATTTTCTTTAATAAAAAAGATCCTTTAAGATCCGTAGAATCTTGTAAACTGCTTATTGAAAATTATATTGTTGATACTGCCGTCATTTCTATTTTTTTGGAAAATTTGGAAAAAATGTTAAAACCCAAAGATTTTAAATCAATTTTTATGAAATTTAATGAAAAGATTATTCATTCCTTGATTGATGATGTTTCCCTATTGAAATTTAAAAATTCTAATATTTGTATGGAAAATTTACTTTTAATTAACACCTTTATGGGAGATCAAAAATCAATTATTAAGCAAATTTTCAACAAAATTGTTGTTAATAATTATCTTTTAATTACAAATTTTGAATCATTTAATTCTTCTGTACAATTAGAAATTCTTTATAAAAATCCACTGGAACATTTTAATTTATTTTCAGATGAAATAAAATTGAAATTTTTACTTTCTGAGTTTAAAGCAGGTGTTTTCAATGATTTTTATTATGAACATTTTTATCAAAATTCAATTATAAATTTAGATTCTTTTAATGCTTTTTGCTTATTACAGCAGAAATATGATGATTTTAATAAAATTATTGAAATTAAAAAAATTGAGAGTTTGACCCCTGATAACTTAAATAAAGTGGAGAAATCAAAATGTGATGATTTGAATAAAATGGAGAATCAAAAATATGGATATTTCAAAATTATTGAAAAATATGGGTCTTTTCTATCCCAAAGTGAAAATATTTTAAAATATTTTGATTCTACTAATTCTATTTTAAATATAAATTTTGTAAAAAAAATACATAAAAATTGTTGTCCTTTAAATTCTAAAGAATTTAACGATTTCAATAAAATTGTTTATTTAATTTTAAAGTGTAATTCTAATGATACAAATCTAATGGATTATTCTTTTTGTATTATAAATTATTTAAGTGATAGTTTAAATTTATTAATAGATTTATTCAGATTTATTTATCCTGTTTTATTTCAAATATCAAAAGAATATTCTGGGGGTTTAATAAAAATTTTAATCAAAAGAATTAAAATATTTATGGAAAGGGGAATTAGTTGTTGTGAAGAATCTAAAGATTTGAAAGTGAATTATAAATTGAGAAATTTGATATTAGACTTATCAAATGATAAATTTTTAGACTTGAAAGCATATCCATTTTTAGTAAAGCCTAGAGCGGAGAGTGTTGAATTGTAAAATAAAAACGTTTTCAATATTTTTTATGTTAAAAGTTGTAGTTATAATTATATTATGGTGATATTTGTTAGTTTTTTTATTAATTAAGTTACTGCTTAGGTTTTGGTTGTAATAACGGTTATGGCTGCGGAGTATTTGCTAATTAATAGGTTTCTGTCTATGCTTAGGTTGATGATCATTATTGTGGCTACAATTGCTTTTGGATTACTTTTAGGGAAGTTAAAGTTGGTCTTATAACTCTGCAAAGCCTTAAAAAGTTTTTTTATCATCTTGCTTAAATCTCCTTAAAACGAAGTTAAATGCTCTTTTGGCCTTAATAGGGGTCTTTAGAGACCCCAAGACAGTATGGTACTGTCTCTAATTATAACGCCAGCTCAAGGTCAATGGGACACTTAGTCCTAAGGCGAGTCGACTTTCGGCAGAGGGATTAAGCTCGCATAAGGGCCGTGGGGGTTTACGCAGCAATGCGGTTCCCCGACCGGGAAACAGAGAAACACACGAAGAAAACTAACAAGTATTAACAACTACAGCTTAAATAAATCCGAACATTTTTTTTTATAGATTTGATTAATTTTCACAGATAATATACTTCCAGTGCAATATTCCAGCTGGTCATAATATTATTCAACGTTATCTATAAGATTGGGGTATCTTTTGAATAATATACTAATAGACAATATTCCAGCTGGTCATAATATTATTCAACGTTATCTATAAGATTGGGGTATCTTTTGAATAATACACTAATAGACAATATTCCAGCTGGTCATAATATTAATCAACGTTATCTATAAGATTGGGGTATCTTTTGAATAAAATACTAATAGACAATATTCCAGCTGGTCATAATATTAATCAATGTTATTTATAGTCTTGAGGGATCTTTCTAAAAAATTATTTAATTTAATTTAGATTATTTAACCTTATTTGTTGTCTTGACATATCTTCTGAATAATATACTTTTATTACAATAAATTCGGTTAGTACATATTATTTATCTCACCTTATCTCTATGTTATACTATGCTTATCTCTCTACGTTTGAAATCTAATATCAGTATCTTTATCTAGGCAATAAAAACCCTTTCCAAATAGATATTCTCTTTAACTTGCATCTCAAACTTCAGCTTTTTTAAATTCTTTACTTTCTTCTTTTTTCTATTACCCCAATGGATGAAAATTTCAAAATATTCTATAAAGCTTTAGATTCTTCAAAATTTAAATATTTTATCCAGGAAAACACTTATTTTGTTTACTATTCAGATATAATGTATTTACCAGATGCTTTAAAGCTGAAAGCGGATAAATTCGTTCGTATTCAAAATATTGAATTAATTATTAAAGATCTTTTGATAAACAAAAAAATTGCTGTAGAGGAATATAAGGATTACATTCTTACTAAGAGGGGGTTTCCAGGTGATTATTTAGATTTTGTCGATATTTGTATTTCTGATAAAATTTTACCTACAATTTTTTCAGTTTTAATTAGAGACGATAATTTAGTTGAAGTGGCTTTTGTTTCTAACTCTAAGATTATGCATTGCTCGTTTAAAGACGATGATTTATACAGCAATTTATATTCGTTATCCTCTTCATATAATTGTATTGAGTTTCTATATTGTAATAAATTTATGGAAAGAATATTTAATAGTTGGGGTATAAATTGTTTTTTAGTTAAATTTAACAGTTCCGTTGATATGATTAAATCTTATATGAAGGTTTCTTTTGAATCTGAAGAATTTATAAAAACGGATTGTTGCCTTATAAATATTTCCGATTTCGATTTAGTTGATTTTGAATGTATAACTCAGCAGGGAAAACGCCTTATAAATCAATGGATAAGATCACCTATTAAAAATATTTCTGAAATCAATAAAAGATTAGATCTTAGTGAAGCTTTTGTAAATTTAAATATCAATTTAACTGGATTTATTGATTTAAAGAGAATTTCAGCTAGAATTTATAATAAAAGTATAACAATTGGGGAAACTGTAAAATTATGTGATGTCATTGATCAATTGCCCGCTTTTATTAAAGAATTTAATTGTAATTTAAATCAAAAAAATGACGCTTTGATGAATTTATCTTTTATTAAGCCTTTAGAGAGTTTAAAAAGTATATTTGAGCCTTTGATATTTGAAATTAAAAATAAAATAAATTTTAAGACTTGTAGAGTCCATTCTCACTTATCAGAAAGTCTCGTTTCTTTACAGAAGTTAAGATTTGAAATTTTACAAGAAGTAGAAAAAGAGTATTTAAGGGTTAAACAAGTGTTTCCAAAAGTAGTTTTTTACAATAAAAATTTGAAAATTTCACGATTAGATTATAACAGTAATAATTTCAATACTAACAAGTATGTTATTGTTTCTCTTCTCAAAGCTGGTGCTGTTTTTATTACTAAAATCTTTCAGATCTTAATGAAAAATTGGAAAAAATTGAAAAAGAAATAATTGAAGCCGAGAGTCAAATTTTTGATCAAGTTAAATCCATTCTAATTAATTATATAAATTCTATCGATACTTTTAACTTCCTTATAGCTCTTATGGACGTTTATAATGCATTTTCTAAAAAAGTTAGATCTTCTATGTATTGTAGGCCTTCTTTTAATGAAAATAAATATGAAGTTACTGGTATGTTTCATCCTATGTTAGAATATAAGGGAGCTATTCTTAATGAGATTATTTTTGATAAAAATTTATGTATTTTAACAGGGCCTAATATGGGAGGGAAAAGTACATTTATCAAATCTTTAAGTATGGTTAGCTTATACGCACAGATAGGGTGTTATGTACCCGCTTTAACTGCCAAAATACCAATTTTTGATCGTATATTTTTAAGGGTTGGTGCTAGAGATTGTAGTAGTAAAATGATGTCTACATTTATGGTAGAAATGATAGATTTAAATAAAATAGTTCGCACGGCTAACGAAAAATCTCTTATATTAATTGATGAGTTGGGTAGAGGGACTTCTGCTATTGACGGGTTAAGTTTAGTATTGGCAGTAAAAGAATATTTGATTAAGCTGGGTGCTAAAACTTTAATAGCAACACATTTTAGCCAAGTAGGTGATGAAAGAACTTTAAATAAAAAGATGTGTGTTGAGGGGAATGTTCTTAATTATAAAATTGAAGATGGCACATGTGATACTTCTTTTGGTATAAAAGTGGCAGAAATGGCCAATTTCCCTGCCAATGTGTTAGAAAAGGCTAAGTTTTATTTGCAGAAAAGTCAAAACTGAATTTCAAGTTTGACTCTTAATTAAATTTTCAATTAAAATTGTTTTGCTTTTACATGTAATTATTGGTTGTAGCAAGTTATAAAACAATTGCAATTTTTCTTAAACAACAATTTGTTGTTTGAGAATTTAACGTTAAAAGTATTTTTTGTTATAGAAATTACTTGTAAGTATCATTAACCAGCCACCTAGACGTTTTCATAAACCCGCTTTTCTTAATTTTACTTCTTAAAGTTGATCTGCATTTGCAATTAATGTGTAGAAGCATTTTAATTTTTTGCTTTTATAAGCAGCACCACATCGTTTACCCTGTAATATCTCTTTTTAAAAAAATAATTGCTTGATTACTTTAGTGATCGAAAAAAACAAATTTTGTATGTTTTTTTAAATATGTTATCTTTTACAATTTAAAAAATATCTATAAATATAATGTCTCATTATAATAATATTAAGAGTTGCTTTGTAATAGCAGTAATTCCTAATTATTTTACAAATATACTTTTTGTTTTTAATAAAAAAAAACACCTTTTAAAATAGAATTTATAAACTTTTTTGTAATTTTCCTTCAACTTCTAATTTCCAAGCCTTGAGATGGTTAAATTTGGCAATTATCAAAACAGTTTCTTCCCTTAAGTCAATTAAATACTTAGAGTAATTAGTCTTCAATTTTCCTAAGCTTGCTTTATTCAAGTCTTCTATTGAACCAATCATCTGTTTTTTTTTACGCTCCAAACTAAGAACTGTTTCGGCCAGCATTAAGGAACACTGTGTAAGATACTGTTGTACATTCTCCAATAATCGTCTCAAGAATTCTTTAAATGAAGCATGGATAGAAAGTGCTTCTTCAACTGTCTGTAAAAGATATTGTGGGGAGGGTAAGTTTGCACCATTAGTATATCCAAATTTATCTGCTGATAAAATACCATAATTGTGCAGTATTTTGTCTAAAAGTGGTTTGGCATCAGGAGATGCTTTAAACCACTCATTTAGAGCTTTATTATCATCGTCTAAAGTTATCAGTTTCATAAACTCAGAATTATTAGCATTTCTAGCATCAATTCTATTAGAAAAAAAAGATTCTGGCGCCGCAGTATTGTTGTTATTACCATTATTTCTGTTATTTTGATAACTACCAGGTGGATGGAAACCTTGGTTAATAGGAGGTGACCCCTGATTCACGGCTTGTGCTTGTTGATTCATGCCGGGTATTCCTGGCCGGGAAGAATCTAAAGCTGCAAGTTTTGATAAAACCACTGAAATGAGAATCAAGAATATCATAATTGTTATTAACCTTTTTCTTTTAAATAAAATTGAAACTAGTTGTTTCACATGTGAGACTGTTTGAAGTGCGATTTTCTGATTGATTCATTTCTAAGTAAGGATCAAAAAAACAGGGTATTAATTAAATTCTATTTGCTATTTCGATGAAACATGTGCAAAATGTAATACTTTTGTTTGACCAATCAAAATACTCACAAATTGGAATCTACAAGAGACTTAAACTTTTAAGAAATTCTTATTTAAATTTGTGATAGGTCAAACAACTAAATAACATTGGTAAAAATAGTAAAAATAAAATCATAACAAGTCTATTTATTAAATATTAATAGGTATAATTTAACTTAACTGGCTAAATTTGGCATTTCTAATTTCAATAAATTACTTCTTGGCAGTTGTTAATATTTTAGAAAAGTTTTATATGGTGCCAAACTAGTATGTTCAGTTTTGAATAAATGCAGGCATAGGCTATATATTTAAACACCAACTTGGGATACATTTCTAAATTTAATTAAAACCGGCTTGAAGGGCTCGATAATAATTTTTGATGAATAACACCTAATTAATGAAATACCATAAACAATGGGATTTGTATAATATTTTTGATAAATTTCAATGAATAGTGGCCATTTATTGGTTTATGTGCATAATTATATTGAACTTAGAATATTAAGCTGAAGCTTTACAGCCAAGCAAATTATAAAACAATAAAAATAAATAGAAAATTGAATTTTATTACAATCTCTTAAAAGTGAATAGTTTTTTCAATGTTTTTTATAGTTCTGATTTATTATTTATTATAATCCTTTCAAATTATTGTTTAGTAATCTAAAACACCAATCTCTGTATTTTCATTTAATTAAAATAGTGTTTTCGCTTTGTGAAAAACAAATATTTGTTCATAACAACAACGAAACGCTTTCTTAAATCCATAATAAATAGTTTGTCTTTTTAAGCAAATCTCTGCAGATAAAAACTTGTTGATTAAATTATTTTTAAAATATGACGAAGTGCCATTGAATTATAGTGGAATTATTAATTATAAAAACTTGTGCATTTAATCGATAAAGTTGGGCCGGGTTTAAATTGAACTAAACATATGTTTAAAATGAAGCGAGCATGAATATGCTTGCAAATTTGACGTTTTGATTGCACAATTAATTAGTAAACAAATAATAACATAATACAACACAGATATGTTTTAATTAAAATAAGTTTTTATAGTAAAGTCGGCAATGATACCCATATAATACGGATTTATTTTATAAACTTCTAATATTTGTTGGAGACTAGATATTAAGGAAACTGAGTATCACTCATTTCTATATATAATTAATTTACATTTTACTTTTAATTAAAGCTTAAAGACCAATTTTTAGAAAAGGGAAACAAGCAATGGGGATCTTCAAAATTAGACAAGCTTGATTAAAGATAAATTTTTTAGCTCAGAGCTTTAACTAAAAACGCCAGCTTGATTTATTTTATTTACTATTGATAACTTAAAAACTCAAAGAAAGATGGTAAAAGTTCGAATGTTTAGATTTCAAATAAAACAGAATTTACTCTCAGATAATTTATATTTTATCTGGAAGAATTATCGGGGTAGCTCTTAATTTTACCCAACAGATCTGGGCGTAGCTCACATTATCTAATAATACCATAAGTATTTTGTGATTTTTTTTCTTAAAAATTACCCAGGAAAAGAGGCACCAATAAAATAAAAAAAGTTCTTTTGGCGATTAGGTAGAAAAAACTCTAGAAGATACCGTATTTTGTGTGGACCCTTTCAGCACAAGATACGCAGCCACATAGACAAATTTTAAATGAAACAAAATTCTTTTGGCGATTAGGTAGAAAAAACTCTAGAAGATACCGTATTTTGTGTGGACCCTTTCAGCACAAGATACGCAGCCACATAGACAAATTTTAAATGGAATTGGTTTTTTAATTCACTATGATATGTGTATATGCAAATTCAATGTTAAAATGTAATTTTTTGGTTTTTGATTGCATAAAGCCCTAATGATCACTTTCTTTTTTAAAAAGCAGAGTTTTTTACCTCTGAATTCAAAGTATAGAGTGTGCTTTAATTCATATTGTTTCTCGATTTAGAAAGCATTCTTTATAATGTAGCATTATCAAATTGCTAAATATTAAAATTCTATTTCCATTTTTAAGAAAGTAGCCGCAAAAAATCTTTCAATTAATTATTAAGATATGCGGCGTTTTTATTGAGATTTACCTGTGTAATTTACATTTATATTATCTCGAGATCAAAATATTCAAATTATAACAAAAGTTTTGAAAACAACTTAATAGACACTTTAAATATTAATTATTTTACTAAAATCCTTTTATATTCATTTTACGATTTATTCTATTATTTGAAAGAAAATATTCTACTCATCTTGGATTTTGGTTCATTACTATACTCGTAATATTCATTATTATGGTAAAATTCTTCATCATCTAGTAAGTTTCCTGTGAACACTGTTGTTTGTTTGTAGGGCAATTCATTCACACCAATCTGGTCTGGGATCAGCTTATTATCACTTAATATTTGACTTAGTGAATCAATTGCTATATTTTGTTGACTTTTATTAGTGTAATTGTTATATCTTCTATTCCTATAATTAACCTTTACATTCTGAAATTCATAGTTTATCTTCCAATAAGAGCCCTTTCCTCTATTTCCTTCTGTTCTAGGGACTTTAAAGAAACAGCGATTGAGACTTAAATTATGTCTTATAGAATTCTGCCATCCTGTTTTAGTAAGTTGAAAAAACGGGTAAGTGGTACTAATCCAAGAGTAAATTTCTTTTAGAGTTAACGCGGCTTGCGGAGAATTTTCTATAGCGATTGTTATTAGTTCTGCGTAGGACATTGGAGGTCTGCGATCTATGCATGATCCTCGTGTGTTCTTATAACAAGATTCTTTTGTATTAACAGTGTTTCCAGAATAACCTTGCTTAAACATAACCACGTAAACAAAAGAATTTTTTAAATTAAAGTAGTAAATAAAGATCGGAAATTTCATTAAAGGAATTTAATCAATAAATCTTTTCAATTAATTTCAAACCAATCTTCCTCTCATGTCAAAATGACTGCTTAAAATGCAACTTATTAACAAGAATGAAAATTAACAGATTTATAACCTCTAATAATGTGAATCGTTATTTAATTTAAATTTTTATCGCATTAAATATTTTTCTATTGTTTGTTTTGAATAAATAAATTAATAATTGGTAATTAAATTTCACATCAACTTAAAAATACAGAAGGATGCATATGATAGTTCAAAACTATTAAAGTACTGTATAAAAATAAATAAAGTAGCTTTTGAAAATGTTGAAAATTTTGTTTTGGCTTTTTACATATTTAAAAAAAAACATAAATTTGGATTTAATTTCTTTAGTTTCAACAAACTCATTTATATAATAAAGAGTTGTATTTGAGAAATGCCTTTAAAAGGTGTAAAAAATCTAGAAAATAGAGTACCGATTAAGACATACTTAATTAACTTTAGAATTGTGTATTTGTTTTGGTTATGACAGGTAACTTGAACCAAAATCATCGAAAAAGATATATTTGTTAAAAAGCGCGGATTAATTGTAAATTATATTATCTTATGAATAGAATACAAACCAATAAATATTCCTAAAGCAGTAGGAGAGAATTCATTTGTAGATTAGCACACATTGTTCATAAAACTGAGAGAAAAATTAAATCTAATAATTAACAAACAAAGGTATCATCAAACCTACTTACTCATTATTATCTCTTCAAGACTTACCTTTAGCTCATTAATATCTCTTCACGACTTACCTATTTGCTCATTATTATCTCTTCACGAAACAAGATATTAAGCTATATGTTAAAAGGCCGGTTGAAGAATAGTTGTGACAAGTAACTTTTATTAAAAGAAAGTCGTAGGATTGATACTTTCCATGAGAAGTTGGCACTTCTCAGGAGAGTGAAAGTTAAGGAAGCCAAACAGGAAAAACAGAGTAATGTATGAGAACAGGCAGTTTATTTGTGGAACATAGTGTAACGCGCGGGAATTTGAATCGAAATGGAATGGAATTGTAATGGGAATGTAACGGAATGTACTTTAGTACCTCTTTTTCTGCCAGAAAGTGTGTACTAATTTTAGTTGGTTGTTTGGTTTTCTGTCTTGGTAGTAATCATATGACTGATACCGTAGGGTTCAGTTTTTGCTACGAGACAAGAGTCCCTCAACTGACAAAACTATCAAACAAGACAGTATGGTACTGTCTCTAATATAACGCCAGCTCAAGGTCAATGGGACACTTAGTCCTAAGGCTCGCCGACTGTCGGCAAAGGGATAGAAATGCTATAGGGGCCTCCCAGGGTTTTGTGGGCAACTTCTTTTTTTGCTGTAAGGCAACCACTTTTCATTAAATCCGATTTTTTTTTATTATCTCTCCAAGACTTACCTATTTGCTCATTATTATCTCTCCAAGACTTACCTATTTGCTCATTATTATCTCTTCACGACTTACCTATTTGCTCATTATTATCTCTCCAAGACTTACCTATTTGCTCATTATTATCTCTTCAAGGCTTACCTATTTTTCCAAATAAAATGTGCTCCTTCTCAGAATAAACATGTAAGATACAACTAACCCCTTAAAGTTTCTAAAGGGCCATTTGTTATATTTTTACATTGGAAAAAATTGCCCAAAACGACCTAAGGCAATATAATATTCTGTTGAGCTAAACATCTGAAATTTCGAGGCTTACGGTATATAGCGGTTAATTTTTTATTTTGTTTTAAGATTTATAAAGCAACTTCAAAACTATCCGCTTAAATGAATTTTTTAAAAAATTATTGTGTATGCCAGGGATTGCATCTTAGCTAGTTTTTATATTATGAACTGTCTTGTTTGAAGTGAATTTTGTTAATTATTATGTTTTAATTAATTAAATGTTATAAAACATGTTGAAATAGTATTAATTAAATAACCCTCAATGTCTAATAGGTCTTCAGAAAATAACTTAGTGGAGAGTAGCAATAACGTAAAAGATACGGAGGAAGAAGGTGGAGCACGTAAACGCTTTCTTATATCTCTGAATAATCGAATTTCAGCAGAAGACATTGAGTTTGACATATGTCAGATAGAGAAGAATACAGAGGGATTTAAGGAAATGACAGAAGAGAAAAAGAGAGCCCTTCTATTGCAAAACCCTGTCAGAGATCTTGAATTCCTATATGAATTGACATCGGAGACGTATGACTTTTTTCACATAAAGTCCCGTTAATTCTTTCTTTTCTCTTGCACCAAATAAA
>NW_027518500.1:0-37634 GCF_051622035.1 Arctopsyche grandis | reverse complement strand
TACAATTATCTTGACAAACAAATAACCACACACCTAAAAAAAATTTGTCTTCATAAATTGTTAAAACAATATGATCGCCCAATTTTTTATTGTTTTACAAGTAAAAAAGGAATTTGAGGTAAACATGTGGATTTAATTTGTTTAAAAATAAAAAGAATTATATACGTTGAAATTTTGTGACCATTGATGGTAAAATATAACACTTTTACGTAATTTATTCTGCTATAAAAACATTTTAAAAACAAATTACAAGAAAATATTTAAGTAAAAAATAGCTTTTTTTATTTGAAAAGGGAGATTTATTAATTTTGTGTCTAAAAGTTGCTTCAACCAAATCGAAATGCACCGCTTCACAGAAATTTCTCCGTTTACAGGCTGTTATTACAACTCATTTGGTTATTTTTGTGCTTTTTTTCCGTTTCCATAAATTCTCAAACTAGATTTCGTTGATATTACACAACCTCACCGACCTTTTCAGCGATTTCTGGTGCCTCCACCACTTCTAGTGGTTCTATTACTTCTACAGGCACTGTAATTTCTGATATTTCCTTTAAAGCCTCTTGAATCTTTTTTTTTAAATCATTAACTACAAGAAATGCATTCCATTTATGCTCTAGTGCCCCTTTTATATTCTTCATTGAATCATCAAAAAAATATATATTTTTTCTATTTTTAATTTCTAGATATTTCTCTACAAAATCAAAAGCATTGGCTCTGGGCTTACAAATAAATTCAGTTTCCTTTACATCTGCACAAATTACCGATTCAAATAAATCTTCAAGTTCTAAATATTTTAATATTTTTTTTGCTCGGTTGAGTGGGGCGTTAGTAAAGCAAATTTTTTTGTATTTTATAGTTTTTAAAAGGGCTTTTAATTCGAAATCGGGTTTTATAAATTTATGAATTTCTGGATCATCAAAACGAGAAGCAAAATCACTTGGATGAATATTAAAGAGGCTGAAAGCTACTTCTCTGTATAATTTATAGGTGGTGTAATTTTCATCGGAAACGTTTTTGTTAAAATATTCTTCAATTAAATTTACTTCAGTAGTGGTAGATTTATTGCACTGCTTTAAAATTGTGTTGGATTGCTCTATAGGCACATTTCTTTGTTGAAGAGATCTATTGAATTCTTGGCAGGGAGAATTTTCCATAGATTTCATAGATTGTTGAATAAAATTAAAATCATTAGATTCTATAGATTGCTGAATAACTTTGGTTTCTGTAGTTATAGAGGAGCCCTGTTTCAAATTATTTTCTAAAATTATGGTTGATTTAGAAATTTCTGTAAAGAAATCTTTTATAGAACTGTTTTCAATATTTGCTAATTCTTTACTAAAGTATAAACAATCATCGATATCAAAAATAAAAACAATGTCATCAAGAACTGGCTTTGGATGTTTTAAGTGTTTATTTCTTGAGCACATTTCAATATAGAAAAAATCATTTGACATTTTTAGGAGGGTAGTAAAAGAAATTAAAAAAAAACAATGAAATATTTCATTATAAAAAATTTTATAGTGGGTTAAATTGTTAAAGTTACCCCTATGTCATTAAATCCTCTTAACATAAATGCTTAAGAGGATTTTAGTGAACTAGGCGAGTGATGCATAAATGAAGGGGATTGATTGTAACTGGTTTAGAAATAAAAGTGCAATATAGAAGTGGTGATGAGTGGGAATAATTTATGGAAAATGTAGAAGGCAAATTGAATGGCCATTTTTATTTAACAGCAAAAGATTTTATTTTAATTTTAAATTTATTATTTGATTTAAATGGATGGATAGCATTTTTTCAATTAGAGAGTATGTAGTTTTTTTATTGAATTCTGTATAGTTTCTTTGATAATTATTTGGTGTAGTTGATTTATTTAAATTAGAGAGTATGTAGTTTTTTTATTGAATTCTGTATAGTTTCTTTGATAATTATTTTGTTTAGTTGATTTATTTAAATTAGAGCTGCTAGATATAGTAATATATAACTCAAATAAAAAAAAAATCGGATTTATTGAAAAGTGGTTGCCTACAGCAAAAAAGAAGTTTCCTACAAAACTCTGGGGGCCCCTATAGCATCTCTATCCCTCTGCCGACAGTCGGCTAGCCTTAGAACTAAGTGTCCCATTGACCTTGAGCTGGCGTTTAATTATAGACAGTACCATACTGTCTTTTAAAGATGAAAGAAAATGCCATTGTAAACCTTTAATAAATAATTAATTAATTTTGAAAAATATTAAAAATTGTGTGCTAAAATAATTAAAAGTCTTTTATGATTTAGTGTAGTGCTTGAACATGATAATTTGTTTGAAAAGTGATTATTGCAAAAACAATAATTTTGGAAATTATTTTAAAATTTTTTATTCTTTTAAATGCTGAAGGAAACTAGTTTTCTAAATTCACTATTTTATAGCCAAAATTAATAAATTGTTATTTTTTAATAAAAGAAAGGGGTTTCTGAATAAATTTATTTATGCTTTAGATTTTGCTAAACTTCTTTTCAAAGTTTCTATAGATTCATTTTTCTGTGTTCTTAATTACCAATTCTTCAACATTTTTGTTATCATCATTCTAATTTCTTTAAATACCAATAAACCAACTTCTTTGTAGGCATCAAGACAGTATGGTACTGTCTATAATTAAACGCCAGCTCAAGGTCAATGGGACACTTAGTCCTAAGGCTAGCCGACTGTCGGTAGAGGGATAGAGATGCTTTAGGGGGGCCAGAGTTTTGTAGGTAACTTCTTTTTTTGCTGTAGGCAACCACTTTTCATTAAATCCGATTTTTTTTAATGTTTTTTATGTCATTCCCTTTTCAATAATTACAATCTTCAACTTTATAAGCTATTTTTGAATTTTATTATGCTCTTTTTCATTTAAAGTGAATTTATTTACTGAAATTTGCTTTTTCCCGGCCTTAATCTTATTATTAAGACAACATTTTTATCCCTAGACATGGGGAATAATGAAATCAGCCCAAATTCTTGCAATCACTCATTACGTATTGATTCTTTGTGTGCTTTATGTGGTACGGAAATATTAAAAGAGGATGTTGTAATCTCCGCATTACATAAAACTGATATGCTTGTAATGACGCAAGAAGAAGCTTTAAATCAACAAAAAATAAAAAATCTGGATTTAGAGAAGAATAAGAAAATGATTTTAATTCTTGATCTCGATCAAACACTTCTCCATTCAACACTGCGCGGATCTTATTTTGACTTTAAATTCACATTATTCTCTAGCAGTTTTTATGTAAAATTAAGACCATTTTTAAAAAAATTTTTAAAAAAAATACACAAATTATTTGAAATTCATATTTATACAATGGGAACTAGGGACTATGCGAAAGAAATTTGTTGTAGAATTGATCCAAAAGGAAAATATTTTGGAGATCGTATAGTTTCTAGAACTGAAAATTTTAATGAATTAAAAAAATCACTAGATAGAATAACAAGTATTCATAATAATGTTTTTATTTTAGATGATAGGGCCGATGTCTGGAATTATATTAAAAATTTAGTACTTATCAGGCCATTTTGGTTTTACAACGAAATTGATATTAATGATCCATCTAGAATAATAAATTACAGAACGAAAGATAATGAGTTGTTAACTCTTCCAAGTTGTAAAAAAGACATAAATTCTGATAAAGTTGTTAATAAAGAGAGTTTAAAAGTAATTTTGGGTTCTTCCGATAACAATATATCTGAGAATAGCGAAAAGGAGACTAAAGATATTAGTAAAGAGATAACAATCTCATCTTTGTCAACTGAAGCTGAATCTGTAAGTGAAAAGGTAGCTAAAGATATTAGTAAAGAGATAACAATCTCATCTTTGTCAACTGAAGCTGAATCTGTAAGTGAAAAGGTAGCTAAAGATATTAGTAAAGAGATAACAATCTCATCTTTGTCTACAGAAGTTGAATCTGTAAGTGAAAAGATAGCTAAGGAGATAACAATTTCATCTTTGTCAACTGAAGCTAAATCTGTAAGTGAAAAAGCAGCTAAAGATATTAGTAAAGAGATAAAAATTTCATCTTTGTCTACTGAAGTTGAATCTGTAAGTGAAAAAATATTATCTACAGATGCTGTTTCTATAGGCACAAATATATTAAGTACACCAGAAAGCAATAATTTAGATAAAACGTATACAAATAATTTAGAAAAAACACAAGATATTAATATTGATTTATTTACAGAGACCCAAGTAGAAGAAACCATCGATTCAACTGAAAGTGATCATTCTTCTGTGATTGTTTTAGATAATAATTTGACAAACCAATTAAATCCAGATGAAAACGAAAAAACAGATCAAATTATTTCAAACGAAATAGGCATTTTGAGCCATGAGACTAAAAAGAGGGGTTTGGATGATTCCCATCCTTCAGAGAATAAAATAAAACGATTTAAGATTAAAGATAAGGAACTTCAAAGAGTATATAAAACATTAAAAAAAGCACACAAGAAATATTTTAAAACACACGAAAATGCTAGTGTTTTAATTGAAATAAAAGCACTAACAAAACTAAAAATAGCAACAAGTGGTACATATTTATCTTTAGTTAGATTTTCAGGTGCAACTGTAGATTTTGAATCCCCTTCTTTAGTAATTGAAGATCGGGACTTGGCCGAAAAATATAAAGTGTTAAATGTTAGTTCTAAATGGATTAATGAATGTATTTATAAAAGAAAAGCAATTGGGACAAAAGGTTTCATTTTATCCGATCATAGAATTCAATTCGATTTAGACAATATTGAATGGTTTACATCTAATGAATAAAAATATAGAAAATATCAATTTTTAATTAAAAGTAAGAGTTTGAGGTAAACATGGGTGTCTTGTGCCATCGAAGATGGCGTAAGCTCTTCATTATTAAAGTATTTAGTCATTAAGGGTATTTACTTAAATAATATTAATAGAGGATAACACAACAATGGGTATTTAGTATTATATATATATATATCTAACTATTATTAAAACTTTCATTTTTTCTAAATTTAAAATAAACACAGTTGGGAATGTTTCACTAAAATTTACTGAGGCGATTTAAAATGCAAACTCAATTTAATTATTGTTGAAATAGTCTTAAATAAATAACCCTTAATGTCTAATAGGTCTACAGATAATAACAATTATTATAAAATTTATAAATTCTTCTCTTGTTATAAAGTCTTTGATTCAAGCAAACTGCCATTAAACAGGCTTAAGTTCACCAAAAACCATATTCTAAGGTTGTAGAAGTTTAAGGGTGATTTTTTGGGAAACCATGGTAGGGGCTAAAAAAAATGTTGGATTTATTTAAGCTGTAGTTGTTAATACTTGTTAGTTTTCTTCGTGTGTTTCTCAGTAATCCGGTCGGGGAACCGCATTGCTGCGTAAACCCCCACCGCCCTTATGCCAGCTTTAATCCCACTGTCGAAAGTCGACTCGCCTTAGGACTAAATGTCCCATTGACCTTAACTAGGAGTTTAATTATAGACAGTACCATACTGTCTTACATTATTAATAAACTGTGAACAATTATTCATGAGTATTTCATGAGTATTCAATCAGAATAAATAAGATCAATTATTAATTAATGTGATCATTTTAGGCTCACATAATTACAATAAATGTAAGCATTTTAGATTCTTAATTTGACAGAGATATAAACTGTTATATTCATTTAATTACAATAGATAGGGGCTTGTTATATGGTTTTAATTAGAAAAGATAACATTTAATTTTAATTAACAAACCATTTCTCCCCATTTTAGTTATGAAAACATCTATATTTAATTAATTTTGTTATATCTTGTCTTATTAAACATTACTGGTTATTTCAAGATTATTTACAGCAATAATATTTATCTACTAATAAATAAATTTTTTATTGCTTATCTAGACATTACTGGTTTTTTTAAGACTATTTACAGCAATAATATTTATCTACTTTTTAATTAATTTTGTTATATCTTGTCTTATCTAGACATTACTGGTTTTTTTAAGACTATTTACAGCAATAATATTTATCTACTTTTTAATTAATTTTGTTATATCTTGTCTTATCTAGGCATTACTGGTTTTTTTAAGACTATTTACAGCAATAATATTTATCTACTTTTTAATTAATTTTGTTATATCTTGTCTTATCCAGGCATTACTGATTATTTATACAATAATATATATCTACTTTTTAATTAATTTTGTTATATCTTGTCTTATCTAGACATTACTGGTTTTTTTAAGACTATTTACAGCAATAATATTTATCTACTAATAAATAAATTTTTTATTGCTTATCTAGACATTACTGATTATTTATACAATAATATATATCTACTTTTAAATAAATTTTGTATTATTTATCTTAATTTTTTTTATTTTTATGCATGGTGCTGTATGCATATTTCAATAAAATTCAAACCAAAAATGTTGTTGATATTGCAATTTACTTCTCTAATCACAATACTCAGGATTTTTTAGATAAAAGCGCTTTTCTAAATTGTAAAGATAACTCTACATTCTTATCTTCAGATATAAATATTTCTACTCCCAATAAAAATATTAAATTTTTAAATCATAAAATAGCAAAATTTAAGGTGAATGTTATTTGTATTGAAAGGAATAAGTTTTTAAAAGGGTTTTTGGAAGAACTAAAAAATAATTCAATTTTATTTATTTCTAATGAATCATCAATTGAATGGTTAAGAAAGGAAATACAAAGTCAAAAATTTGATAAAATTTTATTTAATTCTATTGCAGAATTTCAATTACCAGAAATTATTAATGTAGAAAATACAGTAGAACAATCATTAATTACATATTTAGAACTTAATGGGATAGAAGTGATTCATTTAATAGATGTTTTACATAAACCTTTCAACGAATTCTTAACAGGTAGATCAAATATACAAAGTACTGTAAAGGAATATTCAATAGATTTACAAAAGCCGTTAAACGAATTCTTAACAGGTAGATCAAATATACAAAGTACTGTAAAGGAATATTCAATAGATTTACAAAAGCCGTTAAACAAATTCTTAACAGGTAGATCAAATATACAAAGTACCGTAAAGGGATATTCAATAGATTTACAAGAACCAACAACATCTAATTTTATTTTTACAAATAATAAAAAACATATTAATTTACAAGATTTATTTGTTTTAAATACAAATCCTAGTTTATTGAACAGAATCTGCCCCATTTTTTCTGAAAAATCAAACAATTTATTGATTGATTTATTAAAAGCTCCTGTTGATTTACAAAAAATTACAGAAATTCAAAATTTTATAAAAAGATTTCAAAATGACAAGAAAATATTACAATTAGGCAGCTTAATTAAAGATTTAAGAGAAGTTGAAGAAGAAAATTTTACAGTAAATTTTGATGAAACTTTTTGCAGTGAGAAATTAAATAATGGCAATTACCGATCAAATAATGACAATAATATATCAAATAATGACAATGGCAGATCAAATAATGACAATAATATATCAAGCAATGACAATAATATATCAAGCAATGACAATTACCGATCAAATAATGACAATGGCAGATCAAATAATGACAATTACCGATCAAACAATGATAATAACAGATCAAATAATGACAATAATATATCAAGCAATGACAATTACCGATCAAATAATGACAATTACCGATCAAACAATGATAATAACAGATCAAATAATGACAATAATATATCAAGCAATGACAATAGCAGATTAAGCTTTAAAAATTTTAATGACAGATCCAATAAAAGTCATAATAATGAAAGTTTTAGTAATAAAAGTATAAATGATAAATCAATTTATAGTCAAATTAGATTAGAAGAAACAACAATCGTAAAATACAGAAAAATTATTAAGAAAATAATAAAAATTAAAAGAAACCAAGAAATTTTTTTAAAATAAAAAATTTAATTAATGAAATACCTCAAAAAGAAAGTTTCTCACAACTTTTTAATTTGAATAACCTTTTAATGAACAAATATTTAATTGAAAAAATAAATAAAATATTATCTATTGTTCAAATAGAAGATAAGATATTTAGTTGTTCACTTTATGATCCTCTTTGTTTTATAATTTCTGATGGAGTAGATGAATATTTAGATATTTGCAGAAGAGTTTATAAATCTAAAATTAATAAATGCCAAAATATAGCAATAAAAATAATAGAAAATAAAGAATTTGATATTCATTTAAGTAATGAAAAGGAGATTTGTATAAAGGGGAGAAAGGGGGTTAAAGAAAATTGTAAGAATATTAGAAGTAAAGAACCTTTTGAAGCAATTCGTAAACCTTTTACTAAGGGGGGTGCAAACGGTGTAATGGGTAGTTCTAAAAAACACTACAATAAAATGAGAAATGACATGATTAACCGCAGTGACAATTCTTTCGCTGGGGGGGATGTTAGCAACATTGAAAATCACTACAATAAAATGAGAAACGGTAACTCGTCCACTGAGGGGGATGTTAGCAACATTAAAAATCACTACAATAAAATGAGAAATGACATGATTAACCGCAGTGACAATTCTTTCGCTGAGGGGGATGTTAGCAACATTAAAAATCACTACAATAAAATGGGAAATGGCAACTCGTCCACTGAGGGGGATGTTAGCAACATTAAAAATCACTACAATACAATGAGAAATGAAAGGGGCAACCACAGTGACAATGAAACAAATACGGCAATTAACAATAGTTTCAGTAAAAAACCAAATAATTCAAATTCTAAAGAAAATTACAATAAAAGATATGGAGAATTACACAAATCTTTAAATATGTTTGTTATTAAAGAAACAAAGCATTATAAACTTTATAGTAATTTAAAGCTGAAATATTTAAATAAAATTATAAATGATTTTTCTTTACAGATTTTAGAAATAGAAGGAAGAATAGCTAAAGCTGCAATTGTGGATTTAAATAAACATTCGAGTTTTTTTAAATCTCTTTTTACAGAGGTGAATCACTTGGGTTGTTTAATTTCTTGCTTACTTATTTCCACAACTACATGTATCTCTGATATCCCACGCATCCCTAACATTACAAATCCATATACTTCCCATATTCCCTGTATCTCTGATATCCCACGCATCCCTAATATTATAATTCCATATACTTCCCATATTCCCTGTAGTTCTGATATCCCACGCATCCCTAACATTACAAATCCTCATACTTCCCATATTCCCTGTAGTTCTAATATTCCTATTATTTCCAATAATTTAATAATTAAAAATACTGTGAATTATCTGATAGAAAATGGTATAAAAACTAATTATTTTTTAGAATCTAAAAGTTTTAATTTAATAACTGGTGAAAATATGTCTGGAAAGTCCTCTTATTTAAGAAATTTGGCTCATATTGCACTGTTAGCTAGAATTGGCTGTTTTATAAAGGGAAATTACATAGAACTTCCTTTATTTGATGAAATTTGTTTTATTTCTACTGTAGAACAGTTGAATGTATTTATAAGTGAAATTAATTCTATAGATTTTACAAAAAATTATAAAACCCCCAACAAATTAGTTTTAATTGATGAATTACATTGTTCTATGGAATTGCAATGTTCATTTATAGAATTTCTTATAAAAAGTAAAATGACAACTTTATTTGTAAGTCATTTACCTTTTATTATTAATTTTATACAATTGAAAGGTATGAAAATATATAAATTTGAGAATTTTGAACTGTTAGAGGGGTTAAATACAAAAACTTCCGTTTTAAATATTTGTAAAAAATTTATTCCTGAAATTTTTGAAGATTTAAAAATGGAGTTAAAAAACGATTAACAAAAAAAGGCATTAAATAGGCCCCAATTGAACTAAATTTTATGAAAAGAGAATTTATTTTTAAAAATTTGTTAAAGTTATCCCTATGTCATTAAATCCTTTTAACATGGTAACGAAACCCGAAGGAACAATGACGCCCAAGAAAACCAAAAATTTGGAGAAACAGGAAAGATCCTGATGGAGGCGGGAAAGACGCATATTATATTAAAAAAGATAACAAGATTGAGAAAAGGTTTACTCGCAAAGAAATTTAATACCTGTGGTCGAAAACGGCTCAAGAGCCTTGCAAGGGGGTGTTAAAGTCGCCGATGTCATTAAATTCTTTTAACAATTATCTATTTTGTTTTAAAAAATGTTGTTTTCTTTATTTTTTTTAATATTTTTATCTACTTCGAAATATAATAAGTTCTAAACTTTAAGATTTTAATAAAATTGTATTTTTAAATTAAAATTGTCAATTTTAGAACTTTCATTTATTGATTGCATGAGTAAATAATCCATGCTTTATTTTAAAGCAAAATTTTACTTAAGAAAGCAACAGAGTTACAAGATAACTCTACAGTTGCGACAAAAATATTTATTGTAAATTAGACTGTTAAAGTTACCCCTATGCCATTAAATTCTATTTATATGGATATATAAAACAGTTAAATAAATACCGATGTTTACTTCAAACTCTTACTTTTTATGTACTTTGCATATGTAAACTTTTATTATTTAAAGAAAAACTAGCATTTTCAGCCAAGTTCTTTGCTCACATTAAAATCATGTGATAAATCCCTTATTTATGAAATGGTGTTTACCTAAAGCTACTTATTCAAAGGTTTAAGTACCTTTTGTTATCTTTCTATGCTTTTACATGATTTTGTCAGACAAAAGAACTTCTGATTTTGATAAATCTAATTGTCCCTAGTTCTTAAGGGTCACTCTAGATCTATAAAAATATTCTAATTTCCTATATTTTACAGCACGCTTGACGCATGTTCTTGCGGACCTCCTTAGAATTTTTATAAAATTATACCACAATATTCTAATTTCCTATATTTTACAGCACGCTTAACACATGTTCTTGCGGATCTCCCTAGAATTTTTATTAAATTATACCACAATATTCTAATTTCCTATATTTTACAGCACGCTTAACGCATGTTCTTTAGTATGACTTCCGTAGATTTTCATAAAAATATCCTTCTACATTCTAATTATTAAATTATCCGCCCAATAAAAATTATGGCTTGATTATCCATATTTAAGCTATTTCTAATTAATAAATACCCTTCTTCTTATGTTTATCTTTGCCTTAATATTTAAAAACGATTTATTAATAAAGTATACTTCTGCATTCTAAAAAAAAAATCGGATTTATTGAAAAGTGGTTGCCTACAGCAAAAAAAGAAGTTGCCCACAAAACTCTGGGAGGCCCCTATAGCATCTCTATCCCTCTGCCGACAGTCGGCTAGCCTTAGGACTAAGTGTCCCATTGACCTTGAGCTGGCGTTATAATTATAGACAGTACCATACTGTCAGAATACTTCTGCATTCTAAAAAAATGTTCGGATTTATTTAAGCTGTAGTTGTTAATACTTTGTTAGTTTTCTTCGTGTGTTTCTCTGTAATCCGGTCGGGGAACCGCATTGCTGCGTAAACCCCCCACGGCCCTTATGCCAGCTTAATCCCTCTGCCGACGGTCGGCTAGCCTTAGGACTAAGTGTCCCATTGACCCTGAGCTGGCGTTATAATTAGAGACAGTACCATACTGTCTTAGTCTTTTTATAGTGGGGTTATTACGACTAGCGCCCACTTTTGTAACGGCGTCCCGGTTAATGTTCTTTTACCTACCAAAGCGAGGCTCGAACCCGGGCAGTTCGGGAGTGAATCAGCAAGCCGACCACTAGCCCAACGCCGCTTACTTCTGCATTCTAATTTAATAATTGCCCCTATGACAAGAAATAAACTTATTCGAAATTAATTTACAGAGTACAAAGGGATTGGCTAAAAAAATATACTTTAGGTGTGCTAATTATAAATGTTGGCTTTTTGTAGCCGCAATCTCAAGATATGCCCTTAACATTATTTTACGAATTAACCTATTGGATGTAAGCTTCATTCTTGCACATTCTTCCTAAAAATTAATTAAAGGACTTACGCTTCAGTCTTAGAACATTCTTCTTACGATTAACCTATTGGATGTAAGCTTCATTCTTGCACATTCTTCCTCAAAATTAATTAAAGGACTTATGCTTCAGTCTTAGAACATTCTTCTTACGATTAACCTATTGGATGTAAGCTTCATTCTTTCTCAAAATTAATTAAAGGACTTATGCTTCAGTCTTAGCACAGTGGTATTTCTCTTGTTATATTTTAAACTCATTATAATTTAAATTCTTTTTAATATAGAACTTGGGCGGGTTAATTAAAAAAAATTTATTTATTTAAAAAGTTTATTTTCTAAAAAAAAATTTTCTCTTTTTTTTAAATACCCCATTGTTTTCACTGCTTGATTTCTGGGTTGCGTAAATAATTGCCAATAAAATAAAGAAAGCCAAGGAAGAAAAAAACCAAATACGTAAATTTTTTAGGCTAAACATCCCTTCATCGACCTTTAATTTAATATTTCTTTCTGACATTTCAATTATTTTAGCTTTTAAAGCTTTAACTCCATCATTCATATCAGAAATTGATTTTAAAAAATAAATATTTTTAAACCAATACAACTTGAAAATATGTTTAGACCTTTTAGTTACATCTTTTGTATTTTTTAAAGATTCTGAAAAATTTTGTAGGTAACTTGGATCACAGACATTTTTTAATTTAAAATTAACCCGTTTACCATGTTTAATTACACCAATTAAATGGTGAATTGCCTTTATTCTTGTTTTCTCTTCTTTTGTAAGTCTTTCAAATTTTATTTCATCTCCATCTGGTCTAAGAATACTTACGCTACTAAGGAATTTTTCTAAAGCTTTATTATAAAGTGTCAAATAATAAAACTTTTTTTTTATACAATCAAAAGTACTTACTTCTGGTTCAGGTACAAATTCTTGTTCAAATGAAAAATCATCTTCTAAATCGATTAAATATTTTTTTGCAGACTTTTTTTCTTTAAGAAAAACCGTTGATTCAACCCCATTTACTAATTCAACGGGGGTAGCTGGATCTTCAACTAAACTATAATAAAAATAATTTTTTAAATAATTAATTACCCCAGGTTTAGTAACTTTTGGAGAATATTTAGGACAGAGTTTATTATAAATATCATCATCTAAATCATCTACTATTCCTTCTCTAAATTCTAACACCATATCATTTCTAATGTAATCCAGTAATTTATTACCATTGTTTATTAAGGTTTTTATAAAATCTGAAGGGAGTGCCATACAATGATCAAAAAATGACCACAAAAGTAAAGAAGCAATATTATTATCAAGTATATTACACATATGTTGAATATTTCGACCAAAATTATTTTGAGATAAAATAGCCAAATCAATTCTTGCAATTAAAACCCAATAACTGGTAATTGCTTTAAATGATGTTATGGATAATACAGTGTTGTTCTGAGTTTTAAAACAATCTGTTAAGAAGTTTTTAAGATTTAAGGCAGCATTTTTAAATTCAATTCTTCCTTTTGCAACTGAAAGTTGATTTTCCAGTGATGTTTCAACCTCTTTAATTAATTTTTCAATTTTTAATTTTTGATCATCATTTAATAATGTTGATAAATCTGAATAAAGTTTAGTAGAATAGAAAACTTTAGTTTTTAATGTCTGTTTAGTTACTCTGTTAAGTGTCCTATTAAAATATCTTATTAAAGATAAATAATTCTCAATCATTTCCATCCTCATTCCCTCCGATTTTTCATTAAAAGATTTGCTAAATGGTTTTATTAAATCATAATCATAAAAATTAGTTTTTAAACATTTGTCAAAATTTGGAAATAAATCAATTTCGGGCTTTAACATAAAATCACCAAGATTATCCCTACTTATTATGCAATTATAACGAAAAACCCTCTTTAATACTTTAGTACCACTTTTTGTTGAAATGCAACTTTTTATATTTGATATAATTGGATCCATAGCCTTGTCTATGTTACTTAAATAATCAATGGGTTCATTAATAGGACAAAGGACAAATTTTCTAAGTTTTGTGTATTCTTTAAAGAGAACCTCTGGACTTCCAATGAAGGCTCTTTCTTTCTGCATAGATTCTATAGTTTTTGGGTTTGCTCTAATTAGGAGAATTGAAGAAAATGAATAAAAGCTTTGTATAAATCTCTTCATTTGGGGCAAAAAAAAGTTGCTATTAGATGAAAGGGGAGAATTTTTAAACATAAAAATGACAAATAAAATTAAAAAAGGGGATTAATAAGAAATTGTAATAAATTAAAGTATAAATATGTCAAATGTACATAATGAGTGGGTGATTAAACAGAAATAATATAAATTAAAAGTATAAATATGTCAAAAAAAGGGGATTAATAAGAAGTTGTATTAATCGAAAGGATAAAATGTCAAATATACATAATGAGTGGGTGATTAAACTGAAATAATATAAATTAAAAGTATAAATATGTCAAAAAAAGGGGATTAATAAGAAGTTGTATTAATTGAAAGGATAAAATGTCAAATATACATAATGAGTGAGTGATTAAACAGAAATAATATAAATTAAAAGTATAAATATGTCAAAAAAAGGGGATTAATAAGAAGTTGTATTAATTAAAAGTATAAATATGTCAAATGTACATAATGAGTGGGTGATTAAACAGAAATAATATAAATTAAAAGTATAAAAATGAGAAATAAAGGGGGTTGATAGAAATTGTATTAAATTAAAAGTATAAATATGTCAAATGTACATAATGAGTGGGTGATTAAACAGAAATAATATAAATTAAAAGTATAAATATGTCAAAAAAAGGGGATTAATAAGAAATTGTATTAAATTTAAAGGATAAAAATGTCAAATATATATAATGAGTGGGTGATTAATAAGAAATTGTACTAATTAAATATAATCAGAAGTGTTTTCAATACTAATAACATAAAAGAATAGCTGAAATTGGTGATTAGAAAATGAAAAATATTTTCTTTAAATAAAATTGCCAAATTCAAAAGATTGCTTGGGTAAATGAGCCTTTGCTTATTTTAAAGTGTAAATAGAATTTAATGACATAGGGGTAACTTTAACATTTATAATTATAGTAGTTCCCAGATGTGTATTTCCATAAATAAGTCCAATAATAGTTTTGGTATCATTAGCATTTACAAGCATCAGAAAAACATGTTTTATTCATCTTAAAATCGGCATTGGATAATAATTCATCAAATATCATTGTTGCCACTTAAAATATTTATTGAAATTTCGGGTATTAATCTTGGCTAATTATAACAATGATAAAAAGAAGCCCATGAAAGTCTAAAAATAAAGTTTTCACAATTATAAAATTGTGACATAACATATTTAATTAGTAGGTGAAAAAAACCTTCTTTTTCGATTTTCAAATGTGCAGGACAGAATTTATTTTTGTTCAGCCAAAATCTAACGGAATAATAGAGACGGCGTTATCACGGGGTCGCATCCCAGGAGGGACTTTGGGAGCAAGTTCTTCATTGATCCCTGCCATGTTGTTGTCCGAGCTGGTCGTCTCCCAGCTCAATTTTGGCCTGTTTTGTGACCTGTTTTGGAATGTCCCTTTTTTAAGGAAAAGCTTGCCGGTGGTGTTTTTGCCACTACGTATTGGAATTGTTGTTGTAATGTGTATCCAGTGGAGGATTTATCCTTTGTGTGATCACGTGTTTTGGCCTGTTCGGACTCTCTGCAAATTTTGTAGAGATGTTTTCCGTAAAAATGTATTTGTTATGAAAATGTTTTGTAGTAAGTATGTAGAACGTATGTTCTTCATGCTTTTTAGGTATTGTGTTTGGGTTTTGGCTGTGTGTATAGCTAATTATTGTCTTTTTTTTGTCGGTACCGTATCAAATCTATTAAAGTTTCTATTTTTCGACTATTTAAAAATTTTAATAAAAATTTTCACAAAAAGAGAAGAGGAGTGTTTTGGAAACGGAAGATTAGTAGGGAAAAAGTTTGTAAGACAGACGGATTTAGTGCTGGTTGTGTTTAAAAAAATTGTTTATTGTTTTAGTAAGTGTTGGTATGCTTTTTTTGTAACGTTTTGGTATTCCCAGATCTTCTATTGTATAAGCTGTTTTGCAAATTTTGAAGAAATTTAAAAATAAAAAAAATAATAATAAAACTATTTATTTACTGTTGTTGTCCACTCCCATGAGAAAACCACTAACCAATGAGGAGAGGAAAAAGAGGATTCAGAACCAAGTGTATGGCCTGAAAGCTAGTAAAGAAGTGAAGGATGAGGAAGATTTTGCAGAATGGGCGCTGGCTTTTGCACGAAAAGAAAATGTCACGCCGGTTGTTAAGTTTGTTCCGTTCAAGTATAGTAACCCGAATAAAGTTTCGGCTAAAAAAGCTGCTGATGTCCTGAATTACATTTTTAAAATTCCCTTTACTAAGATGGAATTATTTGAATATGATGAAGTATTAGGCGGTTATTGTGGTATGATCCATGAAAGTGAGTTTTGCCCTGCTTGGGAAGAGCCCAATTTTGGCCGGGACCTATCTTTGTTTAGTGAAGTTACCTTCAAGAATTCGCCTAGTTTTGTGAAAACACTTTTCCGTACTGTTAAGTCTGAAAATTTTACTGCCGAAAATGATGAGTTGTATAGGAGTGTGCTTGACCTTGAAAAAGCTTTCACTAGTCCTAATACGGGTGATTTGACTGACCTGTTAACTCCTTGTGGTATGCCAGCTGAAATGGCGTCTACCCTCTCTATGGATCAATTAAATCGTTCTCACTATCTTGTATTATTAATTTTTTTTGGCCTTTGTAATTATTTTATTTCTTTAGCCTTTTTTGCTCTGTGTTTGACCCGGCTAAGCCTGGTTATTTTAATGTTTTGTGTGGTTTATGTTGTATTTTTAATGTCTGTATTTTGAATATTTATGTCTTGGCTAATCATGTACTCTGTACTGTCAGCGGTTTGTTTAAAAAAATTAATGTTTGTACTTTAAATATTAGTGTCGTTGCGGTTGACCTGGCCAATCTTGGCTTCTGTACTGCCAGCGGTTTGTGTTTCCTTAGTAGTATTTGTATTCTGTATGTGTATGGCCCTGTGGTTTGCCTGGTCAAACCTGGCTATTTTAATGTTGTATGGGGTTTATATATTGATCTTGTGAATACTGGTATTACGTTGTTGGATAGCTCGAGTGTAGGGGATAATTGCTCCCCCTGTGATAAGTAATTGGTCGTTTAGCCCTGAAGTGAATTCTATGGAACGTTGTGGACGTGTGAAGGTTAGTGACTGGTCAGATCTGTTGAATTTGTATGGTTTTAAGTTGTTGAAAAGTAAAAGGAAAAATTTTCTGTATAAAATTTCTAAATATTTGTGTCAGAAAGTGTTTGTTGGAAAATGTTTTTTCTCTTCAGGTTTCCTGAGGAAGGAAAAATTTGTAAAAGGAGATTCTGTTGGTAGAGTTAAAATTTTATTGGGTAGTTCTGGTTTGGTGAGGGGTGAAAAATTTGTTCTTGGTAGAAATATATTGCCAAGTGCAAGAAGTATGGTAGGCTGTCAAAGTATCATTTCGAACTGTAGTCGTGTAAGAAAGTCTACAGTAGGGAGACCGCTTGGCAGTATTATTCGTTTTTTAAGAAGGGTGAAAAATTTTAAAAATAAGGTGTCTGTAACCGTTGGTCTTAAAAAAGTTGCGGAAATCGTTTTGAATAGTGAAAAAAGTAGTTTTGTTAAGCCTTCTAGACGGCGTTGGGCTAGTGGTCGGCTTGCTGATTCAACCTGTGCTGCCCGGGCTCGAACCTCGCTTTGGTTGGTAAAAGAACGAGAACCGGGACGCCGTCACAAAAGTGGGCGCTAGTCGTAATAACCCCACTATAAAAAGATTAGCATCAGACCGTGATCAGGCCTTGTAAAAAACAACCGATATCCTTGGGTAGTGGCGGCAACAATAACTCCCATGGCAGTAGAAAGCCTACGTAAGCATAGCGCAGGGGTCTTTAGAGAGCCCAAGGCAGTATGGTACTGTCTCTAATTAAAACGCCAGCTCAAGGTCAATGGGACACTTAGTCCTAAGGCTAGCCGACTGTCGGCAGAGGGATTAAGCTGGCAAGAGGGCCGTGGGGGGGGGGGGGTTTACGCAGCAATGCGTTCCCCGACCGGGTTACAGAGAAACACACGAAGAAAACTAACGCCGCTTGGTGTCTGTGCTGCAATAAGCAGATCTAGGTGTTATACGAAAATGAAAGACTCCCAAGGAGTAATAAGTGAATTAATCCAAAGCTCAGGAAGATTTAAAGCAAGAAAGAAAACTTGGTGTACTAATACTAAGATTTGGCTTACAAGGAATGGTATTCCATTCGGTCAGAGTGTTAAAGAAACTCTTAAACTGGTTCATGCAGCAATCAGGAAGAGACATGATAAAAAAGATAAGAGCATTATAGGGAGCTCCATGAAGAAGCTTAACTTAGCTAGTGGAAGAAAACTTCGTGAAGCAGAATTAGATCCAGAGGTTAACGTCACTGGTCTAAATACGTTGTTTAAACTGAGAACTGGAACTTTTATAACGATTAATCAAATGGTTATAACCGGTAGAATCAATCCTTTTTTTAGAAATAAATGTATTATGTGTAATTCTGTAGCAAAAGAAGACGCAGCTCATTTGTTACTAGATTGTAATGCCTTAGTAATAGAAAGATCCAAATATTTATTGAGCTTGATCAACTCTATTAATCTAATAACAACTGATACTCAGAAACAGAGACTGTTGAAACTAAAAATTCTCATGGGAGGTGAGACGCCAGCTTTCGGCAGAAAGCCTGCTGATATAATACCTAGTGTAACTAAGTATTTGTTAGCAATGATTAAGAAGAGGTCTGCATTAATTGCAGATAACTTAGTAATCAACTTGTAAATATAACCCTCTTGTAACCAAAGCCTTAATGGTATGGTAGGTGTGTAACACCAGAAGTTTCAACTGATCTCTATCAACAGTGTAGGATGTTTTAAAAGTTACCTTTTTTGTAGGTGATAGTAAGATCAATTGGTTAATAATTTGTTTTTTTTTTACGAAGAAAACTAACATGTATTAACAACTACAGCTTAAATAAATCCGAACATTTTTTTTATAATTTAGATGTTGATTTGCTTCTAAACTCATCCTTTTTATCCTTTTAGTATTTTCGTCTAAGTTGTGGGAGATCTAGTAATGTCTGATAAAATTCATCTCTTTTTTCTATTACAATCTTTTCTTCAGAATCTCCAAATCCAAATATTTCTTCAAATATCTCAAGATCAAATTCATTTTTTTCTAACATATCAAGCAAAGATCTATTAGATTCGGTTGAAAAATATTGTGAATTTAGGCAAATTATTTCAATTTTATTTAAATAATTTACTAGGCAATTTCTATCATTATTCATTTGTTGGTAAAGTGCCAGAACTTCTTTATATGAGATTTTATATATTTCTGATAGTTCATTAAGCCATGTTACAGAATGGGGGAGTTTAATCCAAGTTTCATTTCATTTAATTTAATGGGTGGCAAAAATAAAATAAATCAGACACATACAACATTAGCAGATTGTGTTGTAATTTATAGACAAACTACATTAAGTTAAAACATACAAAAAGTAGAATTACGTTAATTTAAAGATTTAAAAACTAGAATTACATTAAATTAGATGTTACAAAAGTTTGCATTACATTAGATCAAATGTTAGAAAAAGTAGAATTACATTAGATCAAATGTTACAAAAGTTTGCATTACATTAGATCAAATGTTAGAAAAAGTAGAATTACATTAGATCAAATGTTACAAAAGTTTGCATTACATTAAAAAAAAAAAATCGGATTTAATGAAAAGTGGTTGCCTTACAGCAAAAAAAGAAGTTGCCCACAAAACTCAGGAGGCCCCTATAGCATTTCTATCCCTTTGCCGACAGTCGGCGAGCCTTAGGACTAAGTGTCCCATTGACCTTGAGCTGGCGTTATAATTAGAGACAGTACCATACTGTCTTTAGAATTACATTAAATTAGATGTTAGAAAAACTTGATTTTTTTACTGCTATTGAAATAATATTACAACTAATAAAAATATTTAATTAAAGCATTATAAACCCTATCATTTAAAAAAAAATCGAAAGTCTTTTTTAAATTTAGGCTGTATGACGCTGTGGTAGCGCTTCTGATTCCAGACCAGAAGGTCGTCCGTTCGAATCGGGCTACGGTCATATGTTAGGTAAAATCATTTTTATAACAAGGGCTCTAAAAAAAGTAAAAAAATAGATATTTTGGACATCGTTTTTCTCTTTGTTTTCAAGTTTAAAACTATAGCAATCATCAACAAATATCAATTTGTACGTTCATTATTTAAAAATAAGCAAGTAGAAGGAAACAAAAATCATTCATTTTTTAAAAAAACAAATATTTGGCACTGTTTTGTTCATACTAATTATTTTGAATGTATTGATAGTAATAGAGAACATAGGCATATTTTGTATAAGTTGGCTTCTAATAGTGTTATTGGAATATGAATAAATATGCACACTCTGAAAATATTAAATTTAGGAAAAGAAGCAATAATAAAATAATTTAGGGCGAGTGTATTTGTTTTCATTAAATTGCATATTAATATGATACCGAATATATCCTATGGATTAGCACATCTTTGTTGACTTTGAAAATAAAATTTTTTAAAAGAGAAAACTCAACATTTCTAAATTCAGCACTTTATAAAAATCACTCCCAAATAATTCTTGTTTACAAAAATAAGATTTAGAATAGTAAAGCAGAAAACTCAACATTTCTAAATTCTGCACTTTATAAAAATCACTTTCAAACAATTCTTGTTTACAAAAATAAGATTTAGAATAGTAAAGCAGAAAACTCAACATTTCTAAATTCAGCACTTTATAAAAATCACTCCCAAATAATTCTTGTTTACAAAAATAAGATTTAGAATAGTAAAGCAGAAAACTCAACATTTCTAAATTCAGCACTTTATAAAAATCACTCCCAAATAATTCTTGTTTACAAAAATAAGATTTAGAATAGTAAAGCAGAAAACTCAACATTTCTAAATTCTGCACTTTATAAAACTCACTGCCAAATAATTCTAGTTTACAAAAATAAGATTTAAAATAGTAAAGCAAAGATATTTGTTAATTTTTGAAAAGTAGTAAGACATTTTTATTGTTTAAGAAAAGAAATAAGATAGTCTTGTCCTGTGCCATCGAAGATGGCGTAAGGTCTTCATCATTAAAGTATTTAGTCATTAAAAGTATTTATTTAAATTATGTTAATAGAGGATAACACAACAAGTTTATTGTTTTTTTAGTATTAAGATATTTTATGAAAAGAGTAAGACATTTTATTGTTAAAGAAAAGAAATAAGATAGTTTATTGTTTTTTTAGTATTAAGATATTAAGCAGATCAGATTAAATTAGTCCTCCCTTTAGCAATAAATTTTTATTTCTTTGTTTTTCACTTTTTGATTTCCACCTTTTTTAATCATTTAGATAAAAATTTTAAATACAAAAAGCAATGAATTTGGAGCAAAGAAACCATTTTGATCAATCGGAATTGCGTGTGCTTTTCTTATTATCTTTGATGCCAACACACGCGTGATTATTTCTTTGTTTTTCACTTTTCGATTTCTTTCTTTTTTAATCATTTCCTTAAAATTTTTAAATACAAAAAACAATGAATTTGGAGCAGAGAAACCATTTTGATAAATCGGCGTGAGTAGGGAAATACTGTTAAAAACATACCTCATCTTATGTCTTTTCATAATCAATTGATGCTGCTGTTTTTTTTATATAAATAAAAAATTAAAAATTAGCCCCTACAATGGGCACTACTAAATTTTTTAGAGCTTCCATTCTTTGTATCAGCATGGTCTTGGCAACTAGATCAGATCCGAAACCAAATCCTGACCAAGTTACTGTTACTAATTCTTCAGGGGGTGAAACAGACATCAAAATCACGGAGTTGAAGAACCAAGCGCTTGGTTTAAATCAAGCTAGCATTAATTTTTTAGAAAAACATCCAAAATTATTTTACACCTCGATCTTAGAAGATCTTAACAATATAAAAAGGTCTTCTGTTACGTTTTGTAAAGTTATAGAAATGATTGCAGATATTAATAAAAACGTTGACCAAAATCTAGAAAACTTTAAAACTCTTTTAAAAGACGCCCAATATGCTATTGGAAAATTTAAAACAGATTTCTTAAAGGTTTTTGATAAAATTTATGCTCTTAAAGAAAATCCTTTCAAGATAATTATTGACCAGGCTCTTGCCGATTTTTCTGCTTTTCTTGTGATAGCTGCTGATGAGAACTTTATTAACGAGCAATTTATTTTCGAGCTTTTACAACAGTTACTTAGTGATGTTGAGAAAGCTATATCTACTATAGTTTTGCCCTCAGAGCTTGAATCCTCTCTTAATTAAATTATGAAAGGAAAAATAATTGTTTTAAAATATTTAATACTTTTTGTTTTATTCATTTTTAACAACTTACATTTATAAAAAGTTGTTTATATATTTATTATACTTAAATAAATACCCATGTTTACCTCAAACTCCTTACTTATAATATTGTTACTACAGAAAATATTTATTGGCATTAGGGATATTAATCTTGACTGATTATATCAGAAATAGTCGAAGATAATTATAAAAAGGTCATTTATTAAATTGGCTTTTTAGCTATTCCAACTTTAATAGATAATTGTTAAAGTTACTCCTTATTCATTAAATTCTATTTACAAAAATATTTTTTGTAAAATTTTGCCATGTCGAAACACTTTAGCGCAGAAGCTCATTATGAAAGTAAAATTAAGCAAGGATCTATAAAGAATCAAAGTGCTTTAATCAGATTTAATAACTCTGTTTTTGAACCAAAACAAACATCAATAGAAAAGGGGATAAGAAGAATTTGTAAAGATCAATTTACTTTCTCTTCTTTTATAGAAATAAATCAATTACATTGTAATTATTTAAATAAACTGAAAGAAGCTTCTAATATAAGTTCCGTTATAAATAAAACAGTAGTTTCCAATCAAAATTCATTTTTACAAAACCTTTATAAAGCAGAATTAACTGGAGCAAAGATTAAAATTGCAAATAAAGTTGGGTTTGTCATAGAAGAAAGGAAGAATTCTTTAGTTGTTATTTTTGAAAAAAATATAATAAAAATATTTCCCAAAAAAGTCTGGGATTTTTCTATTTTATTTGAAGAAGTTGAATATTTATTTTTTGCAAATGTATTAAAGAAAGGCAGAATGATAAAATAGAATAAAAAGAGAACTAAGAAGAAGAAGTTGAATATTTATTTTTGCAAATGTATTAAAGAAAGGCAGAATGATAAAATAGAATAAACGAGATCTAAGAAAATGAGGGCCATTTAAATTTTAATTACTCTTGTCTTGTGCCATCGAAGATGGTGTAAGCTCTTCATTATTAAAGTATTTAGTCATTAAGGGTATTTATTTAAATTATGTTAATAGAGGATAACAGTAACCTCTCTTCATTATTAAAGTATTTAGTCATTAAGGGTATTTAGTGATTATATTAATAGAGGATAACACAACAAATCTTATTCTTTTGAACTTACACAAATGGTTAAAAGAGTAGTCACTCACCGGAAGCCCCAAGGTACTGATAAACAAACAATATGATATTGATGTCAGTCTGCCGGGGTTTTAAAAAAACAACTCACCAACCAGAGACTTTCGTTGATAAGACACAGTACTCAATCATCTTAAACAAATATATTAAATCTCGTTATTTGAGTTACCGTTACGCTATTAAATTCTATAAAAAATATTTAAAATATAAATTAAATTACATACTAAACCCTTGAATATTCAAAAATGTGAATACAATCGGCTACGGTAGTATTTTAATTAATTAATGGAGTTATTAATTGCTTAGCTAATAAACTTTGAGGGCTACTAATTAGTACTATTTACACAAGTACTGTTATTAAAAGTAGAGCTATTAAACTTTGTAGGCTACTTATTTATTACTATTTACACAAGTATTGTAATTTATAGCATAATTTATTAAATTGTTTTTTTGAGTTAAAATTTAATTATAATTTAGAATGTTATGTAAATATCCTTTTTTACTGTAGCATTTTAATATACTCGAGTTTTAGAAGAGACGTTGATCTTAGATCCATCTAATATACAAGTTATTAACGATTATTTTAGCTTCAGCTATCTGAAAAGCTGATTTAGCAATCCAAAATTTCCAAAAATAGACTAATCAATTTATAACCCGTTAAAGAGATGTTTTGTATCAAAGCAGAACTTGTTTATCGGGATCTCATTAATGTTGTCGTTATATAATGGTCTATAAACATTAAGTAGTGTTTTAAAAAAACTAAATATACTATTTTTGTTCTAATCAGTTGAGATTAAACCCCAAAATGACAATAAATATGTTAAGTAGTTACAATTGTTAAAGTTACCCCTATGTCATTAAATTCTATTTACAACAATATTAAAAGTAAGAGTTTGAGTTAAACATAAGTATTTAGTATTCTATATATCCAACTGTATTTAGAACGGCCCTTGCTGTCTAATAGGTTTTCAGATAAGAACAACATTTATAGTAAGAGTTTGAGGTAAACATGTGTATTTATTTAACTATAATATATATATATCCAACTTTTAATAAAGGATTAAAATGAATCTTGTGTAAAAGACGTTAAATTTAACTATAATATATATATATCCAACTTTAATAAAGGATTAAAATGAATCTTGTGTAAAAGACGTTAAATTTAACTACTAAATACTCTTAATGATTAAAGAATTTAATAATATAGAGTTTACTACATCTTTGAGGAATCAGAAAAAGACTTTATTTTTATTTTAAAAAAACCATAAGGTTTACTCCTCCCTTTGCTGCTAGCTACCTAATTTATTTTTGTCATTCTAATACTATGTAGCCTCCTCCCCTTAACAATATAAATGCTTTCAAAGCTTTCTTAACAAATAATGTTTAATGTATCCTTCACTCTTAGGCCAAATCACCATTTCACTCCTTTACTTCTTTTAAAAGAAGTGTTTACCTCCTTTCAAGTCATTACGTTTGAAATTATTTTCCCCTTAATTTATACTTAGGAGGTATTACATTTGCTTTAAAATCTTCTTCGCACCTTTTTACTTTTATTCTTCTAGGTTAACTTCTTCTATTTCTACTCCATAATCTTCAGGGTCAATTCCGAGATTTTTTAAATTAAAAGATTTGAAAATATTTTTGGTTCAATATTAAATTCTTTTTTTAGTAAACAAATAGCTTCTTCTATACATGAAATGTATTTATCTGTCTGTTTTGTAATATCTTTGTATTTTAGATTAAATTTTTAATCATTTTTAATTTTTTATGTGTATCTTTAGCTACAAATAAACCATCTCTAAATTGATCACTGTATCGTTTTCTAACCACCCTCTGATTGCTCTGTATTGGTTTTAGATAGTAGAACACTTTATTATCAATTGTTATTTTATTATAAAGTGAAGGTTCCCCATTTTCTTCAATTTTTGTAAAGTACATTTATTGGAAGGGCCTTCCCAAAATTTTATTTAGTTTAAGTTTTTTCAACCACGGGTGATATAATAAACGCAAGTTAAAATAATTAAAAAAGTTGGTTATTTAGGTTGGAATATAGTAAATTATTCTTATTTAATAAACACCTGTGTTAAGCAAATCTACAACTATGATTGTTGTATTATAGATATTTAAGCTAAAGTTTTTTAATAAACACCCTTGCTATGAATATCTTTAACTATGATTGTTGGATTATAGATATTTAAGCTAAAAAAAAAACAATTTTATTAACCGATTGATCTTACTATCACCTACAAAAAAGGTAACTTTTAAAACATCCTACACTGTTGATAGAGATCAGTTGAAACTTCTGGTGTTACACACCTACTATACCATTAAGGCTTTGGTTATAAGAGAGTTATATTTACAAGTTGATTACTAAATTATCTGCAATTAATGCAGACCTCTTCTTAATCATTGCTAACAAATACTTAGTTACACTAGGTATTATATCAGCAGGCTTTCTGCCGAAAGCTGGCGTCTCACCTCCCATGAGAATAGATATTTAAGCTAATACTATTTAATAAATACCTTTGTTATGATTATCTTCGACTTACAAAAAAAAATGTTCGGATTTATTTAAGCTGTAGTTGTTAATACTTGTTAGTTTTCTTCGTGTGTTTCTCTGTAACCCGGTCGGGGAAGCGCATTGCTGCGTAAACCCCCCCCCCCCCCCACGGCCCTTATGCCAGCTTAATCCTCTGCCGACAGTCGGCTAGACTTAGGACTAATTGTCCCATTGACCTTGAGCTGGCGTTATAATTAGAGACAGTACCATACTATCTTGGCCTTTCTACAGACCCCTGCGCTATGCTTACGTATGCTTTCTACTGCCATGGGAGTTATTGTTGCCGCCACTACCCAAGGAGATCGGTTGTTTTTACAAGGCCTGATCACGGCCCGATGCTAGTCTTTTTATAGTGGGGTTATTACGACTAGCGCCCACTTTTGTGACGGCGTCCCGGTTCTCGTTCTTTTACCAACCAAAGCGAGGTTCGAACCCTGGCAGTTCGGGAGTGAATCAGCAAGCTGACCACTAGCCCAACGCCGTCAATTATTGGACTTACAAGGTTGGATTATAGCTATTTAAGCTAATACTATTTAATAAATACCGTTTATTTCTAACTCCTTTTAATTTATATTAAAAGATGAATATGTATTGTTGAAATAGTATTAAATAAATAGCTCTTAATGTCGATTATACTTTTAGATTACAACGTATATAATATACTTAAATAAATACCGTTTACTTCAAACTCCTAATAATTTATATTATAAGTTAGATATGTAGAATATACTTAAATAAATACCGTTTACTTCAAACTCCTAATAATTTATATTATAAGTTAGATATGTAGAATATACTTAAATAAATACCGTTTACTTCAAACTCCTAATAATTTATATTATAAGTTAGATATGTAGAATATACTTAAATAAATACCGTTTACTTCAAACTCCTAGTAATTTATATTAAATATAATTTTTAATGTTTCCGTTACCCCTGTGTCATTAAATATTTTTTACAATAATGAAGATTAATGTTAGTTTTTATAACTATTTATTTGATAGGTCATTTTATGTTTTACTAAGCCGCTTTTAACTTACAAATTCTAAAATTGTCCCCTTTACTTCTGCCAGTCCTTTTTCAATCAACTTATTTATAGCCGATTCTATTCTATCATTAGATGTTTCTATTCTTGATAACGATTTCATTTCAATTAGAAAAGCGCCAGATTCCATTTTCTTTTTGTTTTTAAGTAATTTAGCTCCAAGTGTTTGTAAATAGCTTTCGATACAGATATCATTAATAGGTTCTGTTTGTTGAATAATTGTTGAGTAATCACCTTCTTCTACATTAGAACAATCAAGAGTATAGATATTATCCCAAAAACCAACAAATCGATTAGAAATAAGTGATGCAATAACATTTGATAAAATGTTTTCTGAAATATTCAGACTTTTTAATATCTCTGTAAAGGATAACGGTGTTTTCATTAATAAGCAAATTATTGCATATTGATAAATATTAACATAAACAAATTTTAAATTTATAGATAATTTTATCTTAGAATATTGATGTGCAAGATTCATTACTTTACTTTCTGATCCATCTGTGTTTAATCTAATTTTTATATCAAAAATTTCATGATTAGAACAATTAATTTGTGACAGGTTTAAATGATGTCCATCTCTACCAAAAAGTGCCATTTCAGGTTTTTTGTTATTCATTTCTTTTAATAATTCATAAGGTAGTGGAATATTTGGGTATTGTGGCTCAATATTCCAATATAATTGATTTAAAATCTTAAAATTAGATTCGAAAGTATCTAATTCATTTATCATTTTGAATAATTTGTCTTCTTGTGGTATATTTAATATCCTGAGTATGTTAATTTCTTTTATTAAAACACTACTTTTAGCTAATAATCGATCCCTTAATGTATCTTGATACAAATTTAAAAATTCTTTTAGATTTGCAACTAAAGAAACGGCTTTTTGAAATAATTTTGTATTTTCTAAATTAAAAGGTTTTTGATCAATTAAAGGGTCATTTTGATTTGAATTTACTAAAAAACTAGTAAAATTACATAATCTTTGCATAAAACAAGGTTTAGATCTTTGTAAATAATCTTGAAAAATGGATAATAAAATTGAATAAAAATCTCCATCTTCAAAAATATTTAACGAATTGAATAAAGACAAGATATTTGGTATAGAAGTATTTAAAAAATCTTGATTATTTCTTATTATAGAATTAACATATAAAGCATATGCTTTTTTTAGAATCGAATACCCAGCGTTTAAACAACTTAAACAATTTAACATTTTTTTAAAAGAACTATTTTCTATTGCATTATATTCTACTTCCGTTCTAATTTCTGTTGATTTATGTTTGTTGATTAAAAAAAGTAACGACATTAATATTTTATCGTTATTTAAATCTGATTCTAATAAAATTTTAATATTTTCTTCTTGTTCATCGGTTATTTTTTCGTATTTAAACACGTTATGTTGATTACTTAAAAAACTTGGTTTTTCTTCAATAAAATGAACTTGACTTGGATGTATATTATTTTTTGTGATATTTTCAGAATTAATAGATTTTTGTAATAAATTTTTAATATTTGGCCGATTTTCTAAATTCATAAATTCAATTAAATTATAAAGAATTTCATAATATTTTAAACCAAAAAAACAATTTTCAAGTGTTTGATGTACTTCATCATAACTGCAAGGGAGAAAAGTGTTCATCATTGTAAAATTTTCAAAATCTACAATTGCTTTTATTCCCTTGTAGAATTCTTCTAAATTTGAAATATTAGTAACTTTATACTTTTGTGTGATCAGATTTAATGCTTCAAATTCATATTTTTCTTTATAATACATTAGTGGTTCAGTTGTATCAGGTACAATTTTCTCAAAACTTTGTAATATAATTAATCTATTTTCACCAGTGTATTCAAAAACATTTATAAAAAATGAAGATGTCATATTTCCAATAATTATTCTTTCCCATAACAAATATCCAAAATCATTAAGTTTTCTACCTTTAGTGCAACTATTTAAAAATGAACCTAAAGTATGAATATTATTAATTAATCTACTGTAATCTTTAAATTGGCAAGCATATTCTTGTAAATTATCATTAGATTGTAATATTTTATCCCTATGTATTCTACATCTGTTATAAAAGAAATCACCTATCTTCCAATATAGCTTTTCCTCTAGACAGGAATCAGAAGTACAAATCATATAAATTGTGTTATAAACTATAATTGCATCACATCTATTTGTAGATGAAAGGTTATGAAACTCTTGGTAGAGATCGCCCCATAACTTGTTAAATTCTTCATCGGTAATATAAGCTCTTCCTATTTCCATGTTTATTTACCCTGTAAACTTTAAAAATAAATAATAATTTAAACTATGAAACACATGATTAAAAAGAAATGAGAAGGGAAGTTTTAGCTGCAATTTGATGGCGAACGTGGGGATTTTGATTAAAAACAAATGAACTGAAAAATGTGCATTTTGTGTAATAAACAAAATACCCCCAATTACCTATTTAATATAGGGCTTACACTATCAAAGATGGTAAAAGACACGCATATTCTGAAATTAATTATTAATATAACCTCCGAATACTATAGGCCTTACACTATCAAAGATGGTAAAAGACACGCATATTCTGAAATTAATTATTAATATAACCTCCGAATACTATAGGGCTTACACTATCAAAGATGGTAAAAGACACGCATATTCTGAAATTAATTATTAATATAACCTCCGAATACTATAGGGCTTACACTGCCTTTGTTGTCACAAGTCACGCATGTTGTGTAAACCTCTATAAATATAACCGTTAAATACCTTTATTAATATAGAGCTTCAACATCAAAGGTAGTAAATTACATGCATATTCTGCAATTAATTATTAATATAACCGTTAAATACCTTTATTAATATACAGCTTCAACATCAAAGATAGTAAATGACATGCATATTCTGCAATTAATTATTAACGTAACCGTTAAATACCTTTATTAATATACAGCTTCAACATCAAAGATAGTAAATGACATGCATATTCTGCAATTAATTATTAACGTAACCGCTAAATACCTTTATTAATATAGAGCTTACTCAAACTTCAATGGCACAAGTCACACCGTTTTAAAAAACATCAAGTTTTCAAGGTATTCTTTAAATAAAAAGATTTACATGATTATTATTATTAATTAGTTTAATTAAATATACACCAATGATTATAACTGTTTAATTTTTATTTAAAATACTTATGTTTGAAGTAAATCACTATTTTATTCCCAATTATATTAAATAAATTAATTTTATCGTTTAATCATAGTTTTTGAGTTCCACACAAATCACATTGTGATTTTTCAGCATTGTTAAGAAAAGTGCATGCGCTGCAATTCCATTGTTCTTTGCTAAATTCTTTGAGGGAGTCTTTAAAATCAAGAAATTCTTGTTTTTCAATAATTTTTTTAAATAAACTTTCATCATTTTTTATTACTGCAGTAATTAATTCTGAAAATAAATTAGGAATAAAATATCTTAAAGCGCAGAGCAAATCAAAACATTTAAAGTTGTCAAAAGAGTAATCATTTAGAAAATAATTAGCAATGTTTCCAGGCGTATTTTTTTTAATTATTGAATTTTTTGTAAACATTGGAGTTTCATTATATCCAATTTCACATGTTGTAATAAAATAAAAAATTGGCAAAAGGGGTTCTGCTTTTTGTGATACTTTTTTTCCATATTCATTTGTTATAAAATAAACGATATCCCTAGAAGAAAAAAACATTGTTGGGTCCGTTGTAAGACTTAGAGAATTCACTTTTAATAATTCTTGATATTGTTCAGAAACCATAAAAACATTTGGTTCAATTTCCTTTTCTGAATTAGTAGATAAACAAACACCAAAAAATCCATTATTTTGATATTTGATTGCTAAAGAAGCAATCAAGTTAGCCTCAATTGTTGAAATTTGATAATCTCCCATTACTTTACTAGAAGTTAATTCTTTATTATTATAAATTAAATCTGTATAAATAACCCCTAATATAATTAAATCTTTGGTAAAAAATTCATTTGGGAATTTGTTAATAATTACACCATCAGGAAATTTTTCTTGATCAATTTTCCAAATAGCAGAAATAACTGCTTTTTTACCCAATGGAATATCTGAATGATCATAAATTTTACCCAATAATAATCCCAATTGTTGTCTACCACTAGTTTTAAATTCTGAAATAAAAGATTCCATGGTCATTTTTGAATCAAATTCAACATAATCGATGTATCTAAAAGGTTGTGTAACTAAAGTTATTTGTTTTTCCATACATTTTGCACATTTTTGATTCTTAGTATGATCTTCACAAATTTTTATTTCGTAATCATAAATTTCTTTTTTTAAACTTTTGTTTTCTAAAGCCTCTAAATAACTTTGATAACTAAAAAATTTTACTTTTTTTCCAGGTGTATAAGATTTATCTTCTAAATCTAAATTAACACACTTTGAACAAATAGCATCAGGGGAATGTGTACATTTAAATTCAGCTTTATGTGGTTTAATAGGGTTCATTTCATAATCCATAAAAATTGTTGTATTTTCTTTTACTTCACTTACTTTAAGTGGTTTGGATTTTTCAAAATCTGAAAATAATGAAAAATCTTCAATTTTAAAAACTTCTTTAATTTTAGTTTCTAAATCATCCATCTTTTCTAAATTTATTTTCCTCTGTGAATTAGCAGTTCTAATTGTTACGAGCATTGATAAGGGGGATATAATGAAAGTATTTTTTAAAAAATATTTAAATAGAAAAGGGGGGAATGATGTGTTTGGAATAAAAAGTCGAAAAAAATCATAAACAGGTATTTATTAAGCATTATTGGCTTTAAAGAGTAAAATCCAGCTTAAAATAATAAAAAGTTAAGAATGAAATTGAAATAATATCTTTAACAAGAAGATAGCACAAACAGCTTGAAGTAAAGCTATAATCCAGCTTAAAATAATAAAAAGTTAAGAATGAAATTGAAATAATATCTTTAACAAGAAGATAGCACAAACAGCTTGAAGTAAAGCTATAATCCAGCTTAAAATAATAAAAAGTTAAGAATGAAATTGAAATAATATCTTTAAAAAGAAGATAGCACAAACAGCTTGAAGTAAAGCTATAATCCAGCTTAAAATAATAAAAAGTTAAGAATGAAATTGAAATAATATCTTTAACAAGAAGATATCATAAACAGCTTGACGTAAAAAAACGAAAATTAAAATAAATTTAAGAAATGAAAAAACTGAAATTATGAATATTTGGCTTAATAATAAAGCATTTTATAAATATTTCTCGTTGATATAGGCACCTGTGCTATTTAAAACTTTAAATAAAATTTATTTGAGGTTAAAAATGCTGTATTATACTTATTTAAGTCAATGTTACTTAATAAATCCCCTTGTTATGATTTTTGATTTATATAATTGTATTTTTGTAATTTGTTTGATATTGTGCGTAATATAAGTATCAAAATATATTAATAGTAAGAGTTTGAGGTAAACATGGGTATTTATTTAAGTATAATATATATATCCAACTTTAATTAAAAATAACCTTAACCCCCCATCAATTTAATTTAATTTCAGGTTAAGAAATACATATTAAACATATAATTTTATTTAGTTCTATTTATTTATAATTCATTACGTTCCCAACTATCAAACAAATCATCTTTTACATCTTTTTTTCTCTTTTGTACTTTTCCTTTATTTAAATTGTAAATCTGTATATCTTGTTCCGTTACAGAAACTTGCTTTTTTCTTAACCTTCTCAAACTTACAAAGGGTTCTTTTTCTTCCCTTTGTTCAATATTCTTAAAATTTGATTTCCTTTCTGTCAATGTTTTATCAGGACTTTGTGCTCGGATGTTAGTTTTATCTGATAAAAACCTTCTATTTTTTAAAACTGTGTTTTGAATATTTTTACAGTGTGTCAAAGCCCCTTTTAAAGATTCTATACTTTGTTCTATAACTTCAAGCATTTGTCTATATGTTAGAATTTGATTATATTCTGTTTTAATTGATTTTTTAAGTATTTCTTCTTGTATCTGTTGTCTTTGTGTTATTATAGATTTGAGATTGTTGTTCTCTTTTGCTAGCTTATCATTTTTATCTTGCATATAAAAAAAGAATCATAGAATTTTAGCTATTTTAATATAAACAAATTATTTAAACCTGGGAAATTAAAAAAATATTGTTTAAATATTATTAAATAAATAACCCCTAATGTCTAAATTGTTTTTGGCTTCAGAAAACAACAATTATTTTATAAAACCGTAAAATTTAAAAATGAAGGTAATATCACCTTAAAAACTAAAAAATTGTTTATATTGCTATACCACTTATGTTGGTATCAAATAATCCAAAAATACACCCTTAAAATGTTTTAAATACAAAAAACAGGTTCATGTGATTTTCATATTGCTGACTCTTACAAACATCTATATTCTTTACGAATTTTTATAGTAATAAAATTAAAATTTCTTGTGCGATCGAAGATGGCGTTAGCCCTATATTGTTAAAGTCTTAAGACGGCGTTGGGCTAGTGGTCGGCTTGCTGATTCACTCCTGAGATGCCCGGGTTCGAACCTCGCTTTGGTTGGTAAAAGAACAATAACCGAGACGCCATCCTAAAAGTGGGCGCTAGTCGTAATAACCCCAATATAAAAAGACTAGCATCAGGCCGTGATCGGGCCTTTAAAACAACCGATCTCCTTGGGTAGTGGCGGCAACAATAACTCCCATGGCAGTAGAAAGCCTACGTAAGCATAGCGCAGGGGTCTGTAGAGAGCCCAAGACAGTGAGGTACTGTCTATAATTAAACTCCTAGTTAAGGTCAATGGGACATTTAGTCCTAAGGCGAGTCGACTTTCGACAGAGGGATTAAAGCTGGCATAAGGGCCGTGGGGGGTTTACGCAGCAATGCGGTTCCCGACCGGGTTACAGAGAAACACACGAAGAAAACTAACAAGTATTAACAACTACAGCCTAAATAAATCCGAACATTTTTATTTTTTTAGTTGAAGTAACTCTGGCTTAAGCAACAGTGACACTCCGATCCAAAAGGACCAGGAGCAGAAACTGCCACTGAAACCCATCAACCAATTACTGGAAAATTAGCACACCCTCAGGCAGAAAGTGGTGCTAAAAAAAAAGATCAAATCTAAAATCAAAAATAGCTGACAAAGTTAAAAAATTCATTAATGCCCGGGTTGCTTGGATTAAATACTGGCGCATGCAAAAATCCCACACACATTGTTCCAATCTACATTCTTAAAAGAGATTCTAATTAGAACTAAGTCAAACGTGTTTAAAGCCTATTTTTAAAAATATCTTAGATAATTGTAAAATTATATTGTCTTTTATATAACTGCAAGTTAAACAAATAAAAAGTGATATTATGAATAGCATGATAGAGAATTCGAAACAATACTGGGCCAAAGAAAAGATTTGATCAATTAAGCTTTTAATTAGCGCTTTTATGATTGTTTTTAACCAATTTTTAAACTAGCATTGTGATATTAATACGGGTAAATATTTTTGTAATTAGAATTTAATGACATGGAGGAAACTTTAACAATTTTGATTTTTGAAACAAATATACATAATAAATAAACAACATTTGAATTTCTGGTATTTATTATAATCAAAAATAATCATTAAAATGGTAATTATTAATTATTATTGGCTTAAATGACTATAATCCTGCCGTTATATAAAAAATCAATTTAACCTAAAAAAATATTTTAAATTAAAATTATTTAACTATTAGTTTAATAAGTAAAATATTTCCTTAAAGTGTTACAATCAAGTCTTAAATTGTTATCTTTTCAATGTAAGATGATTTTACTAATAAAGTTTCGATTTTTAATCTCCAATATATTTAAACGCTATATTTTAAAAAATTATTTCTTTGTCACATCATTTCTTATATTTATATTGTATTTTTAATTACTGAAAAACCCCCCAAATGTTTGTTCATAAATATTAACTGCCTCCTTTCAAAGTTATCTAAACAAGAGACAACAATAATTACTTTACAGTGGAAAATTTTAAGGTTTTGTCATATAAAAAAAAATTAAACATAATTTTGCCAATTAGATTCTGACCTTTAACATTTTCAAGTAAGAAACTTCTTTTGCAGAAGTTGTTACAGGTTTCACTTTCAAAGCATTACTTAGATATTAGAAGCAAATCTCACCGGTGCTATATGCCATCCTCACTTGGATGACTTTTATTAGTTTATAAGGTTTGCTCACGATCAAATAAACATGCATATCTATTTAATATAATGCCGACAAAATATATATTAAATGTTGTTTAAAATAGGTTTTAAAGTTTTTAATATTTATTTTAGTGTATTTTTTTTGCCCTCATTTAAGCAATCTTTCACTAAAAAATAAATGTTTTTTAATAATTCTACTGTGAAAGGAACCCAATTATTAGAAATAGCAATATTTTCGGCTGTTGTTTTGTGGGATTTAAGGTTTCCTATATAAAGGGCATAATAATTTGACTCAGAATAATCCGTTTTAAACAATTCGTGAACATTGTTGTCAAAATTCAAAAAATAATGTGCGTGCTGATTTATATTATTTTTTAAAGCATCCGATATGTTTTTTTTAAGTTTGTCAATTAAAACTGCACAATCTAAATTTGGGATTGATTGACCAGAAGAAAAATTAATGGCGCTGAACAATAAAACCATTACGTGTTCTAAATAATTATACCTTGTATTTTCAACAATGAAAAGTTGGCCATTATAAGAAATAAAGTCGTTTTTATCCGTGATCGATGCTATATAAAGCATCCAATCAATTACCCAGTAAAAAAGGGAATGTTCTTGCAAATCAGAATTGTAATTATAATGTATAAAATCGGGTTCAAATAATGGAGGTGGGCTTTTTAAATATTGTTTATATTTAATTTGCATGTGTTTGTCAAAATAATTAGAAATATTAAAAAGTGATTGAAACACATGAAGTAATAAATCAATTTTATCGGAATTTGAAACATATAATCCTGTTAAAAGGGTAAGTTCACTTTTCAACTCTTTAAATTCCTTATTTTTCGGCTTTTTATCTTTTACAATTACTTGATTTTTTTTATGTATCGTTTTAATTACACCTCTAATACCATTTAGTTTTTCAGAGGCTACTTTTTCATATTTGAGATTGACATTGCAAGCTAAAAACTTGCTAATTTGTATTTCATCTTGGTTGAGTACGTTTTCTTGTTTTTGGTAGTTTCTCATGCTGGAATTATAAACTATCACTGGCTGTGATTTAAAATGGTTTAGAGCATGTTTAATAAAAATACTAAGATCTTTTGGGAAACCTTCCTCTTGATCCTTGGTTGCTCTTAATATAAACAGTGAAAAAAATTTATGTAAACTGAATCTAAAATAGATTAAATTCTTAATAAAGTCTGTTAATAAATGTAAAAATTCTTCTCCGGGCTGAATAATTATATCACCTACTTGGTCATGATTATTGGAGTTTACAAAATTTTCATTTTGGGATTTATCAACATTATGAGCTGAGGATTGTAAATTTTCAACAAAAGCTGTGGGTTTTAATGTGCTGGGTTGTCCTAATCCATCAGCATCTCTTTTAAAACGTTTTTTCGGGATCTTATCTTCATTAACAGAAGAGTGATTAAGTTTTTTTGGCAGTGTAGAAGCTTCAGTAATTAAGTTAAAATTGGAGTTCACCAACTCAGAACTTTTGTTAATATAATGCGCAGTTTTATTGTCACAATTATAGATTAATTTCGGCTCCAATGTAGGATTTGGAGTTATATTTTCATCGTAATGAGAAAAGTTTATAAGGTGTGTACTTAGGACAATATTACTACTACTACTTATATTCTCGTTGGGAAAAGCTGCATCAGATTTAACATCGACGCTACTTTCTTGGTTTCCAAAATTCTCATTGGCTGCGTCTACAGCAAGCATATCTTCGAAATCGGGGAAAGTAGGGCACAACCTAGATGGGCTCGAACTTTTAAAATGCTTTGGCTTATCTTTTTCATCCGGGTTATCAAAAGATTTTATTCCGTTAGAATAAAAAAAAAGAATACTCAAATGTACACACATTTCTTGGGAACTATTTTCAACAAAGTTTTTAAGTTGATAAAAAAGGGGTTAATTGATAAATAATTATTTTAAGGGGTTAATAATTGAATGTGGGTTAATTAAAAAGCAAAAATATGTTTTTGGTTGTATAAATAAATTGGCACAGATATTGATATGCAACTTGTAACATCACAACATTTTATTAACAACAAACTAAAATAGATGAGTTTAAAAGTTTTTAATAAATAATATCATAAATTTCCGGTGTATTTATATCTCGTTTGCTTATTGGGCAGCAACTTTACTGAAAAATTGCCAGTTATAATTTGATTTAAAAATTGGGAAAAATTTCTATGAATATTTATAAAAGTTCACAAATGATTCAAATGAAAAAAAAAAAAAAAAAAAAATGTTCGGATTTATTTAAGCTGTAGTTGTTAATACTTTGTTAGTTTTCTTCGTGTGTTTCTCTGTAATCCGGTC
>NW_027518499.1:0-38874 GCF_051622035.1 Arctopsyche grandis | reverse complement strand
TCTAGACTTACTTAAGAAAAAAAAGATCAATGGAGTTAGCACTCTCCCTTTTGTAAAGGGAATTGGCGGTGTAGATAATCCATCTGAAATGAAAAAGCGGCCATTTTGAAAAGCAGGGTTAAGACCCCTAAAGAAGTGAAAAACTTCATACCTTTGGAAAGTAAAATAGCAGCGCTTAAGCCATTGAAAAGTGAAGTGGTTGAAAAGGCTGTTTTAGCTAATAAACAAGATAAAAAAGGAAAAAAGTTCATAGGTAAGGCACAAATAGGTCTTAAGAAAGATTCTTAAAACCTCCTAAATTCCTGAGGAAAAGTGTTAACTCGAAAGTCTGACAGTAGATCAGCTGCTCTCGCTAGCAAAAGGGAATAGCATTCGGACACCTACAAAATATAAGCTGATCAAGCTAGAAAATGTAGGGGAAATGGCATGTAGTCAGGTCGTTCAGTTCTGCTCTAAATTTCTGGGTATCTCTGCATACAACAGAAGTAATCCGGTTTTTAACATTGCTTTGAGTTGCTATGTAATGTACGTAAATGAAAAAGTGCTTCTCAGCTCAAAAGTTCAAGAAAGAAATCTAGTTAACAAGTTCCTAGTAGGCTTGTCTGGGAAGAAATCTCTACTAACTTTAAGTTCTTTGAGGACCAATCTCTTAGAATCTTAAAAGCTGAGCAAAATGGAAATAAGCTTCTGTTTATTGCATATAATATAATGCAAAAGGCAGCAAAGCGAAAAACACTGAATTTTATCCAGACTTTAATATTAGATCAAGTCTGTCAACAGAATGAAAAAGTCGAAGTTAGCGAAGAGAAAGCAAGTAGCTCTGAGGTAAATATCTCACTGAAAGATTAGAGAGTTTGGTTAATAGCGATCCTCAGTCATCATGAATGAGCTTAAGGAGGACAAGTGCCAATATTTCCTCAATAAACAAAAGTTGGCAAAGAAAAGTAAAGTAAATTACTCACCCAAGAATGAGTATTTTGAATAAATCGCCCATTGCACTTAAAACCAGATGAGGTTGTTAGATGCTTAGAAAGAAACGGAATCTGTACTTCTAATGTACAGGTTGAACGTATTGTTTAAGAGAGTTTTAATTTTCTGAGATTTCGTGTCATAAAAAAGAAAGAAAACCCAATAGATACCACGTGGTTGGCAAGGTTAAAGACTAAGCTTTTAAGAAAGCCTGCTGATTTAATACCTAGTGTAACTAAGTATTTGTTAGCAATGATTAAGAAGAGGCCTGCATTAATTGCAGATAACTTAGTAATCAACTTGTAAATATAACCTCTTTGTAACCAATGCCATAAAGGTATGGTAGGTGTGTAACACAAGAAGTTTCAACTGATCTTTATCAACAGTGTAGGATGTTTTAAAAGTTACCTTTTTTAGGTGATTTTAAGATCAATTAGTTAATAAATTTGTTTTTTTTTGATAGTTTAAAGTATCTTTTTCTGCTCTAAAGTCTATTTCTCTAATTATATCTGAATGTAAGTGTAGCAATAGAATTAGGCTTTAACACTAAAATTTTCAAAAAGAAATTAAAGTCTAACAAGGTATAAGCAGAGTAAGTTCTAGATGTCAGTTAAGAAAGAGTCTTGCTGTAATTGATTAAGTGTAACATATAGTAGTTTAATATATGACTTTCTCCTTTAAATAACGTTTTAAACCCTATTTTTATAATAGCTTAGCTAAAGCAATTTAGTTTAGAAATCTAAAAACTTCCTGATTCAAAATCCCATTATAAAATTTCTGCTTGAATTAGAGAAATACTCTAATAAGAAATTAGTGAAACCAACTTAACTTGTATCAAAACGTTACGTTTTTGGCATTGATTGAAAATATTTAAAGTCTTTTGGCTTTAGATTAGGGTAACATAAAGTGAATTAAATGTTTATGTTATTAGGATTTAATGACATAGGGGTAACTTTAACAGATATATTTAATTTACTAAAATAAATTTTCAAGTTTGCCTCAAGCTCTTACTTTAAATATTACTCGGGTTCTTTTATTAAAAAAATTGTTGATTTATCTTTTGTCAAAAATAGAGGAAAGGGCAGATGTCCAAAGATAGTTCAAAAAGTAAGATTTAAGTAATCATTACACACTTTAATATTTATGCATCTCTTGTTAATCACAGATTAAACTGCGAAGATGTATAAATGCAATGGAATATAAAAAATATATGTGCTTAAAAATTCCGAAATTTGGAAATAACTGATAGAAATTCTTATAAAGTATAAGCTTTATCTTGTCATTTTCGTTTAATCTTCCGCTTTTGGGTAATATTTATTGAACCTGTGTATTTTTATTTCTTTTAAATATTACAGTTACAAATATTATTTTTATAGTAAGCCGCCATGTTAAATTAACTTTGGCTTGATTTTTTCGTTTTTTGATTTAAAAAGAAGATTGTCAAGAAATTACAATAAATTTTTTTGTTATATGAAGTACAACAAAATCAAATTTCTAATGATATTTGCTAAAATAGTATAATTAAACAACCCAATCTCTAAAAGGTTTTGAGTAAACAGCAATATTAACCAATTATTGTAAAATGTGAATTTTTTCTAAAGAGTTTTTGAAAAAACGTTTAAAAATTAATAATTGTAGTTCAGAGCCTATGTATCAACTTTACGAATGTATTTGAGTAAAAGATCAATAGCTCACAATTTTAAATTACTTCTGAAGTTCTCTTTTCCAAGATTATTTTTTAAAAATATTTCTTGAAATAGAATTAAATAAATAAAACAAAATGTCAAATAGGTCTTCGGATAGCAACAATGATTCTTATTTTTTATTGTAGTTGAGGACATGATAAATATAAAAAATACTTAAACACTGATATATCTCTTAAATTTTATTTATACATGTTGTCTTTTGCCATTAAAGATGGTGTAAGCTCTTCATTAACTAAGTTTTTAATCATGTAAGAGTATTTATTTTAATTTTATTAATTGTTGAAATAGTCTTAAATAAATTACCCTTAATGTCTAATGGGTCTTCAGAGAACAACATTAATAGAGGATAACACAACACATATATTTTCATAATGCGAAATTTGTTTTGTCCATTCAATTAACACATATGCTTTGTACAATGAATAAGATTTTAGTAATCATATTTTTAAACCTAGAAGGCACTTTTAGTGAAACAACAATATTTTCTCTTATGAACTATAAAGTAAAAATCCATATTTAAATGTTAATTTTATTAATGCCATAAATACAATATTTTTTTCGTCTTGCGTTAACATTTTTTTGATAAATTTAAAACAAAAAACCCCCTTAAACTAAATTATTCAATCACAGAATATTGTAAGGATGGCGTTTTGGAAAACCTTTAAAAAGTTAAGTTTTTTAAGTACATCAATTAATACAGAACCCCCTATATCAAATAAAGACGTTTCTTATAAAATTAACAATTGAATGTGGCTGTTGGTAATCGACTATTAATGTTAATAGAATTTAATGACATCGGGGTAACTTTTACATCCCCCCGCAAGGCTCCTGAGCCGTTTTAGACCACTGGTATTAAATTTATATCCGAGTGTATTCTTTTTTCAATCTTGTTATCTTTTTTAACATAATAAGCGTCTTTTCCCGCTTTCATCAGGATCTTTCCTGTTTCTCCAAATCTTTGGTTTTCTTTGTGACTAGGCAATTCTTTAATTGCTACTGTTTGTCCACTTACAAACTTATCTCTGAACCTTTTCTTGAATCCTTTCGCATAAGGACCTCTCTTTTTATTTCTCATCTTCAGTTCTTCCCTGTCACATTCCCAAGCCTCTTCGGGGCTCATCTTAATTGCTGAGTGCAGGTTGCTGTTGTATCTAGCCACCGCTCTTCCTACCATTCCATCTAGTGACATACTGTTTTCTTCTTTCCTAAAAAATTCTCTTAATGTTCTGTTCAGTCTTTCTACTCTACCATTACTTTGATGGTTATCTATTGAAGTCACATGCATCTTAATATTTCTATCATTACATAACATTTCCATCATGTTGTTGTTAAACTCTTTTCCATGATCCATTATTAATTCTTCTGGGTTACCATATTTTCTAAACCAAGTTTTAAGGACATCAATTATGTCTCTTGCGGTTTTATTATTTAAGTTATTGGCCCACATAAATCTAGTGTAATAATCAATACCTACTAATATGTATTGTTCTTTATATTCCAATATATCAATTCCCACTTTTTCTAATTTCCTAGTAGTTTCAATAAATTCACTACCTCCTTTGATTTTTACTTTATTCCTAATGCAAGTCTCACAATTTGCTATCACATCCTTTATGTGCTCTTTCATCTTTACCCAACTGGTATATTGCTTTTTAATTGCATATTCTGTTACATCTACACCTCTGTGTCCCGTTTCCTCATGTAACTCTTTTATTATCTTTTCTTGACTTTCTGTAGCTGGTTTTAATTCTTCATTCTCTTTATATATCCTTGATAAGGCATCTGCCTCATACATCTCATCCCCTGTTCTATAAATGACTTCAAAGTCATATCCCTGGATTCTTTCCATCCATCTCTGGATTCTTGCATTTCCAAAATCTTCTTTTGTCCTTATCCATTGAGCCGCTTTGTGATCAGTAATCACTGTAAATTTCCTTCCTGCTAGATACATATCTAATTTTTCAATAGCCCATATAATTGCATATACTTCTTTCTCGGTTATTCCCCAATTTACTTCAGAGTTTTTTAACTTTGTTGCTATAGGCTTAATAACTTGTTTTTCACCTGTATCGCTCCATTGATATAATATTGCGCCTAATCCTGTATTGGATGCGTCTGTTTCTAAGACAAATTCTTTTTCATAATTTGGATGGTATCTCTTAATTTCTTTATTGGCATCTTCTTGTAATTGCTCAAATGCTGCTGTATGTTTATCTTCCCAGTCTTTCATTGTCTTATCTACTTTTAGTAGTTCATATAATTCTGATGTTTTTTTTCCATAATCATCAATAAATCTTCTATGATAGTTTATTGCTCCAAGGAATCTTTGTAGTTCCTTTTTAGTGCTCGGCCTTTGGAATTGTAATATTTTTTCTTTCATATCATCTGGCATTAATACTGCATTGCCATCAATTGTCATCCCTAGCAATTTAACTTGCTTTTTCCTCAGCTGCATCTTATTCGGATTAATTTTCAGTTTAGTTTTATTAAATTTATCCAATATTTCAAACAGTATTCTGTCATGTTCCTCTGCAGTTTTTGCGTATATCACTATATCGTCTAGATAAACTAGACATCCTTTATATAACCATTCTTGTAATTCCTTTTCCATAATTCTTTGAAAAATAGCCGGTGCGTTTTTGAATCCCATAGGCATCCTTTTCCACTCATACTTCTGATGATTTATTGTAAATGCTGTTTTGTGTGCATCACTCTCTTCTGATTTTATTTGGAAGTAGCCGTCTTTTAAGTCCAAAACTGTGAACCATTCATTTCCTTGCATGCTATCAATAATTTCTTCGATTTTTGGCAAGGCATAATCATCTGCTTCCGTGATATCGTTCAGAGCCATCAAATTTGTACAAAGTCTAATTGACTTATCTGGCTTAATCACTGGTTTAATTAAATTGTTCCATTCCGATTTTGATTTCGTTATATATTTTTTGCCAAGTAGTTGTTTAATTGTGTCGTTCACTTTATTCTCTAACCCTTTCTTGATATGGGTAGGTTTGGCTTTTACTATCTTATCTGGGGCGCTATTTATTTTACACTTTTCCCCTCCATACCCATCGTTTGGAATCTCCAAATCTGTAATTTCTGGGTATAACTCGCATATTAGCTCTTCATTTACTTGTCTAACGCGGTTGCCTCTTTTTTCTTTTCTTAAAGGCTCTTTCTTAGTATTATCTTCTTTAATTTTACTTTTATTAATATCTTTATTACAACTATTACTTTTATTGTTAACACATACTTTCTTATTAATTCTTTTTAACGCAAAATATTGATTACCTGAATTTATTCCTGGTTTATTACGACTGTCTACTTGAGGTCTTCCCGAGGCCTTTGATGTCCGGCTCCCAAACGATCGTGTTTTACCCACTATCCTGTCTGCCTTCATCGTCCTCATTAGCATTTCTTCTTGCGTGATACCTTCAGCCCACGCATCAATATTACTGAACTTATCCAAACATGTTCCGGCGATAATTGCCTGGATCATGTCAAGTTCCAGTCCTACTGCTACACCTTGGATTTTCTTCGTATACTCCTCAATTGATTCCCCATACGTTTGTCTCTGGGTTCTCAAAAGCCCCTTAATCTTAGCCAGCTTTTGTCGTTCCTCGTCTTGTGCTTGCTCTCTTCCTTCTTTGCGCAATCTTTCTGCTGTTTCTTCCATTTCAAGGTTACGCTTGGCAGCTTCTAGTTCCAGTTTTTCTAACTGTTCCCCTTTTCTTTTTTGCTTCTCCTCCTTTTCCACAATTTTCTTTAGCTCAGCTGTCAATTCTTCAAATGAAATTTTAAAATTTTTTTCCTCTAAATTCATAATCTCCAGCTGGAGATCCTCACTGACACTCATAAGGAGGAGGGCCTTCTTCTCTTCTTCACCCCCTTGAGGGTCTCTTATCTGTTTATTTACTTTATAAACCTCCAGGGCAAGCTTCCTGGGCGTCATCTTTCTTTGGGTATTCTCCACCATGTTAATAGAATTTAATGACATCGGGGTAACTTTTACAATTAATATAATTTAAATAAATACTCCGTGGCTAAAAACTTAGTTAATGAAGAGCTTACTTTATATTCGATGGCTCAAGACAGTGATCATTGATAATTAATCATTAAATTCCAATAAATAACACTTAAAGTAAAAGTTTAAAGTTAAATGATTATTTATTTTAGTCTTTTTAATTTATCTAATTAATTTAATAGCATAAACTTTTTCACAATAATGTTTAGATATTTATTGTTAACGTTTATTTTACTAAACAGAAAAATTGTTTATGTTTAGGTTGAGATTTGTAATTAATGCTTTGTAAATCAATTATTAAACAAACCTTTGAAAACGGAATTAAAGATGTCAAAACATTCAGCGAAAATAATATTTATTTTTTAAAGGAGAACATATTTGACACATGTCATTATCGTTAAAGCGTCTTATAGAAATAATAGTTTCTTATATAAACTTTTTTTCGTTTTTAAATTAATTGGGGGGTTTTTAAAAAAAAACAAATAGAGTGATTTGGCATTTTCTGAGTTTTAATTAATAAAAATTACTACTTGTATTAATGTACTAAAGCAACATTTTGAACTTTTTTTATTCTTCTATCAATAAAAAAAATCCCTTTATTTTTTCACTAAATTAACCCCCCTATGACCTACAACAATGAAACGTTTAAAGAAAATACAACTAATCTTTTAAATAAAGTCTGTCAACAACCCTGGATAAAAAGCTTGCAATCTTATTTAGAACCCCACGCGTTTAAATTTGTAATTACTACAATTATACTCGGGTTTGCAATTTTTATATTCTTTAAAACTAAAAAACTAGATAGCACACGAAAAATCAAAATGCAAGAATCACGGGTGGCACAATTTGCATTTATTTCTATTATTGTTTACTTTTTTATAATTTGCAGCCTTGCAATCATTCACGAATTTCCAATTGATACTTACACACGTTTTTTATCATTGTTTACATTAACGGATTTGGAGTTATTCACCAAGTATTTTATCACCACTACTCTATTTATTATTTCAGCTTTGTTTGCAGTTGAATACTTCTTCTTAGCCCTTGTATTTATTCTAAAACACTTTTTAATTCCTTTGTGTTTCATCAATCTCTGGTTTTTTTTTCGTTTTTTTCAATGTTCTTAATCTTTCCTTCTGTTATTTTTGTAATATTGTTGCACATTTATGGCACTGATGAAAAACTGATTGGAAATATTTCTCAGTTCATTTTAAACAGATTCGCCTGTTTTCTTGGGGTTTTCACCATAACAACAATTATTCAATCGATATTTGTTATTATAACGTTAAGACTTATTAACAATTCAGAATTAATTTTCCCACAAATTGCCGTACCAATTCTTTTATTTGGACTCTTTTGGGTTATTAGAACACTTGATCTAATTAACAAACAATTTGCAGCATCCTATTATTATAACTCTGTAACAAACTCAGAGAAACCATTAAAAGAAACTTTTTTAGCAATAAAGGAATCAGCTTCTTATTTTGCAGCTATAAGTTTAATATTTGCAGGTTTGGAAGCGGGGAAATATTACTTTCAATTATTAAAACAGGAATATATAGATGAAAGGAATAGGAATAAAAAAGCTGACGTTGGATTAAAAATATTTGGTTGCACGGTTATTTTATTTTTTATGGATTTAATAATTAATATCTATAATGCCATCGCAGATATCCAGATCATTTTAAAAACCGGACAACTAGGCTCAGAAGAAGGAGAAGAAAACAAAACACCTATTTATGTTAGTCATAGGTTTTTTACAGATACACCAGCTCCAATATTTTTCTTCCGAACGGCAACAGTTTTATTAACCCTGTTTTTAATATATTTAAATCCAGTGTCAGATTTAGGAGCCCATGTACCTCTTGGATTCACAAATGGAGTATTTGGTTCTGCTGACAATTTTATCAAATGGCTTTTTAATACTTTCGGACGTTTAAATTTTAACTTTGTATTTTGCATTTGCTTGATGAACAGTTTTACTGCTGCTTTTGAAATGATTTTTTTACACAATCTCTTTTTATAGAAACAAAATTTACAAATTATTCTTATTAAATAAGAATTAAAAAAAAACAATTTTCTTATAAACTGATTATATCATATTTTTAATTGTTAAATTTTAATTATATTTCTTTACTTACTTGTATTTCTTTTTAGTTTTTTATTAAAAATAGACAATAAACGCGCCAAGGCAGCATCTAAAGAATCATGTTTCACAAATTAATTAATTAGAAGATATTTTTAGTTTAATACAAAAAGAAAGTGAAATGATTCTAAAAAATATTCAAATTTCAATGTTTATTATTTATTTATTGATTTTGTTTTAAACGGTAAAGTAAGTGTTATATTTTCTTCATAATTTATACTTAGAATTTAGTTGATAAACTTAGAAGTTGGTGGATATTAAAACAGAAAGAGATACATATGTTAAACATATAACACAATTTATAAATAAAGCAGGATTTAAAGAATCAAAAATAATTTTAGTGCGTCTAATATGAAAAAAAAAAGTTAACCAAAAAATATTGAAATATGGGGCTAAATGTGCCATTAAAATGATTATTAGATTTCATATATATAGTAAGAGTTTGAGGTAAACATGGGTATTTATTTAAGTATAATATATATATCCAACTTATATTAATTATCGTTCCAACTAAAATATCCATTACATTAATATAACACATAAAGTATGTAATTGTTTCATTAATCTAATATAGATACCAATTTATTATTTGAATTAAAATGAATGTAAAGACAAAATTAAATAAAAAAAGTATCCGGGAGCTGCTTCTAGGCCACTTTAACAAATATTTCATCAATGCACTTCATATTCTTGTATAATTAAAGAGTGGTTTACAAATAATTTCAATATATTTATGTTAATTAAAGCTGATTTAGATTTACCAGTGCTATTCAAATATAAGCAATTTTAAATTAAGCACAACTGTTAAAGTCACCCGGATGTGATTAAATCCTTTTAGCAAGGTTGAGAACTCTGAAGGAACAATGACGCCCAAGAAGCTAGAACTGGAGGTGTTTAAAATTAAACAAGAGATAGGTAATGTAGAAGGAGAGAAAGAGGATGAAAAGAAGAAGGCAATCCTCTTCAGAGTAGATGAAGACCTGCAATTAGAGATTATGGATATTACGAAGCGAAATGAAAAAATTTCATTCAACGAAATGACAGGAGAATTGTTGAAAATAATAAAGAAAAAAGAGGCATTTAAAATAAAAAAGGCAGAGAAAGAAAAAGAAATAGAAGAAAGAGAGCGAGAGATAATAGCTAAAGAAAGTGAAAGAGAAGAACAAGCCAGGGAAAAAACTGAGAGAGCGAATGAACGGGAATTAGAAAAAACTAACCGTGCGAGGGTATCTAGGATTTTGAGATACCAAAGGCAAGCGTACGGGGAATCGATCGAAGAATACGCAAGGAAAATTCAAGAATTAGCACAGGGATTGGAATTAGACATGGTTCAAAGTCTGATTGCAGGAACGTGCCTTAAAAAATTTGCTATGATAGATGCCTGGCAAGAAGGTATCGTGGAAGAGGAATTTATTCTAAGAATTATGAGAGCTGATAGGCTCGAAAAAGAAAAAAGGTCGTTTGGAAATAAGGGAAGAAGTTTCCCGAGGGGGTCTCAAGTAGATAACCTTGATCGAAAAATAAAGAAAAGTCTAAATATTTAGCGTTATAAGATGAATAAATCCGTTTAAAACCTTTCAAAATTAATTGGTTTCTAAATGTCAAAAGAGTTGATGGAAAAATAAAGATATTTAATTAACGATTTATTTTTCAACTACTTAAGTTCTCTAGATTTACGCTGTTAATTTACATTTGTTTACAATAAATCATTTATTTATAAACAATGTGAAATCGTGCTAAACTTTGTCGGGTGGATGAACTTTCAAAATTTTGACATGATCACATATAATTAGATAACCATTTGAAAATAATAAGCAAAAATTATAAAAATATTTATTAGTTTAATAACCAACGACGAGTAGTTTGTTGTTTTTAATTTAAAACAATGTTTATTGATTTTAATTAATAAAAAAATAGGTTGAGATGGGCAATGATTTCGAACAATAAAAGTGAAATCAACTTTCCACGAAAAAGAAGTGCTTCGCAATTAGATGCGGAGCCAACTTCTAAAGTTCAAGTCCAGGAGTTATCCGCCTGGCAAAAATATATTCTTGAGTTCGTTCCTGAAAAGGAATGGGACTCATATATATTTTCAAATAAAGAAGATAGATTGGAAGGTTGCCAAACCAAATGGCAACAGCATATTTATGCCAATATCCCACCAAGGGAAAGGTATGGATATGTTTTTACTCGTTTGGAAATTAAAATTTTCAAACAATTTTCTAATGTGACTTCCACCGCTGCTTTACATGCAGAGTTAGAAGGCACATCTAAAGAAGGTGCTTTAATTAAAAAATTTAAAATTAACGAGCGAAAAGAAGAATCCGAAAAAATAGAGATGTTTAGAAATTTTGAAAACCAAATAATTAAAAACAAAAAAAAAGCAAAAGAAACAAAAAAAGTAGAAATCGATAGAATAATCAGAGCACTACTTGGGCCTGAAAAAGAGCCTGTGCCAATTGAAAAAAATCAAAGATTTAAATGGTCGCTTAACCCACCTATTGCTCACCATCGTGAGCATTGTTTGAAAGTTTTTCTTGAGGAAGAGGTCAGCTTTACCTCAAGTAAAAAAAATAAATGGGGATGGGATCCAGAAATTAGTTTTTCCCAAGGAGCATTTATTCTTGAGGAAGATTTAAATAAGAGCGATAAAAAATAAATAAAAAAATTCAAAAATCCTTTTTTTAATTTGCATTTTATCATAACACTTGAACTTAAAATTTTATTATTTATTTTAAAAAAAAATAAAAGCGTATTAAATACGTTAGATTGTTTTTTTTATCTTGTATTAAATTTGAAGAAAAGAAAGATATTAAAATACGTAAAATTAATTAAATGTGTTCAAGTTATTCTTATGATATAAAATGGTGTTAACATATACACCCAACTTAAAATATTTATGTTATTAAATAAGAAGAACAAATTTTGATCGGGGCTTCTGTGTTTTAATTAGTTGAGTAGTTGAGTAGTTGTTAGTTTCATAATTATTTTTCCTACTAGACGAAGATAATCATACCAAGGACCTCTTTTAAATAATATTAGCTTAAGTAATTGTATTACACATCCCTATTTAATAAATAAATTATTTAACTTTTAGTTTTACATTATCCTTCATGTTTGAGAATCCTCAAGGGAATTAAAACCCGCTCGTGCCCTTTCCATCTTCACTACCTGTTTGCCAATTTCTTTTCTTAACCTTGTCGAGCAACAAAGAAGTAATGTAGAAGTCTATTTAAAAACCTGTCATTGAATGTATGTATTTTGTGGTATCGAAAATGGCGTAAGCTCTTCATTAAATAAGTTTTTTATCTTTAAGGGTATTCGTTTCAATTATATTATAAGAGGATAACACAGCAGTATACTTTAATTTTAGGGGCAATCCTTTTTCACTCCAGTATTTCTTGTAAACGAAGCGGCTTGGCATCAAAGTTTTTCAATTTATAAATTAATTTTACCAAACAATTATAAATAAGAGATATTTCATTTGCTATCAAATCTTATTTTCTTATCCTCTCGGCTTAAATCTCCTTTTAAACTTACATTTTCTTCAAAATTGTGCCTCTAGTTCAAAACCTTAAGTTAGGAGTTGGTTTTGTTGTGAACTGTATGTTTAATAGGCCTGTGTTGTCTGTTTTTAAACACCACCACTATTTTGTTTTTAAAAATAATATTAAAACACATGGGCTATTATTTAAAGTTATTAATATTTTTTTTCAATAAAGGATCGTTTTCTGCTAATATGCAATTTTAAGATAGTAAACAAACTAACCACCCGAAATTATTTTTTGCCAAGTTGTGAATAACAAAGTGTATTTTAATGCCACACGGCTTTGATACTCACAACTAATGAAATAACACTTCTCCATACAAATTTAAGCCGAAAAAGACATATTTATTGAAATGGAACTTGACAACAAATATTTTATCTGCTAGCTAATATTCCCTTTTAATTTCAGATTACTTTCCGCCTCTCAATGACACTTTTTTATTTTAAATAAGCAAAATACATTTTCGAACCAAGATCTTTATAGGACTGAATATCACCTTAATTTGCATTGTTTTAAAAAAATTAGAAGAATTAGGGGCCAAGAAAATACTCATGGCACTGTAAAATATTTTGTATCGATCTTAATCTAGATTTTTTCATTGTTTAATAATTTAGTTTTTAAATCTAAATTTGATTTTGCTTGAGATCTCCCCTTCTTATCTATCAATTTGCACCTTTGGGTCGTTTTTTAATCATATATTATAAACATTTTTAGATACTATGAATTCTTTTCTTACCAACCTTGGAGATAATAACGTATTTGAAAGACCAATAATTTCTTTTTAATATTTTTTTGGTGCCTGGGGACTTCTTTAATTAGCCAAGTCTATTTATCAATCCTTTCCCTTAAAAATCAAAGTTCGTTCTTTAGCATTAAGCCAAATCCCTTTCATATCCCCGCACTATTACAACAACTTTTAAAAGAAAATAAAATAAAATTTATACAACTATTTTATATTTCACTTATGAAAAATCACTTCTTGTATTATATTTAGTTGGATATTTTAAATACTAAATACCAATGTTTATCGCAAATTTTTACTTATTCTATACAAATCACGTTTTATAATTTTGAGGCGTCATAAATCACCTATATTTGTTAGACTTTACCTAAATTTATTAAATTTTATTTAAATAAATAGAAATGTTTAATCCAATACTTTTGAAAAGTAGTCTAGAGATAAATTAAAAAGCCATTTTCCCACTAACTTTAAATTTTAGTCATTATTGTCTCAAGAAACTTAATTATAAAGTATGAACCGCTATATCAAATAATTCTTTATATAAGGTTTCCATAAGCCAATCCCCATTTTTAATACCCACGGCAGACGGGGTTAGGCTAGTGTTCGGCTTGCTGTATTCACTCCTGAGCTGCCCGGGTTCGAACCTCGCTTTGGTTGGTAAAAGAACGAGAACCGGGACGCCGTCACAAAAGTGGGCGCTAGTCGTAATAACCCCACTGTAAAAAAGACTAGCATCAGGCCGTGATCGGGCCTTGTAAAAACAACCGATCTCCTTGGGTAGTGCGGCAACAATAACTCCCATGGCAGTAGAAAGCCTACGTAAGCATAGCGCAGGGGTCTGTAGAGAGCCCAAGACAGTGAGGTACTGTCTATAATTAAACTCCTAGTTAAGGTCAATGGGACACTTAGTCCTAAGGCTAGCCGACTGTCGGCAGAGGGATTAAGCTGGCATAAGGGCCGTGGGGGGTTTACGCAGCAATGCGGTTCCCCGACCGGGTTACAGAGAAATACACGAAGAAAACTAACAAGTATTAACAACTACAGCTTAAATAAATCCAACATTTTTTTTAGAGCATTCTAAAGAAGTGGCTGAAGAAATAGCCATTGCCAATTAATTTTATTTAAAAAATATTTTATCTTTTTTTTTGTTTCCTCGTACACAATTTTTTTTAAATCTTATTTTGAAGAATTGAAAAACTAAAAACATGTGTTTCTTGCTATAAAAGCATTATGGTTTTTATTGAATACTAAACTACTGTATGAAAATTATTAAAAATTATTTTTGAATGTTAATGATACACATATTAATTTTGTTTGTACTTATATTTTAAAATTAAAAGGATTTGTTATCTATTTTATTTAAATAAATACCCATGAATATAAACGTTCACATGGCGACGACGACAAATGTTAGGGAGGCAAGAGAATCCCGTGTTCAAGAAAACAGAAAGGCGTTAGTGGAGATAAGGACTGTCTTGCTTGAATTAGAAGTAGATGGTATTTCCCAGGATGATAGGGCGAGGATAGGTTTGAAGTATTCTTCTCTTTGGTTGAAAAATTTTTTAGTAGAAAGAGGAGAAGGGAGAAATACTTGGGAAGAAAGAGAGAATAAGCGACTAGAGGAGATTAGAGAATTAGAAGAAGAGATAAGAAAACAAGAGGAGGAAGAGAAGGAAGTAAGGAAAAAGGAGGACCTGATGAGCGAGATAAGAGAAAGCCTCAGACAAGAGATGAGGGAGGAGATCAGAAAGGAGACTAAACACAGGGCCCTAGAAGTGAGGAGAGGGGACAATCGGAGAATGACACCAAAGAGTGAGGATATTAAGTGTTTTAGGTGTGAGGGAATTGGTCACATTGCGAGGTACTGCACCGGTGAAAAAGAAAATAAATTTATTAAAAAGTATATTGGGTTAAATAAACGAGTGTATAGTAATAATAGTGAGGATGGCAGTCAAGGGGTGACAAAAAGGATGGCTTTGGAAGATAGGCAGTTCCCAAGAAGGGGTGTGAGAGAGTATATAGGTGGTAACAGAGGAAGTTACAGAGACGAGAGAAAGAGGAGATTAGATATGGATGGAAGGAGCGACAGTAAGGAAGAACTGATTAGGAAATATCCGAAAGTTTTTGATATGAAAGCAGGTATCGAGTACTGCAAATTGGAAAAGTGTAGGATTAAGACGGAAGGAAACGAGAGGATAGTAAAGAAGGGACAGATAGTTCCCCAGGCACTAAGAGAGAGGACTAAGAAACACTTGGGAGATTTGGAGAAACGTGGAGTGATTAGGAAATCAAGGTCGGATTGGAGAAACCCGATAAGAGCGATAGAAAAACCAAATGGAGACATAAGATTAGTAAGTAATTTTATTGCACTCAACGATTTGGTAGAGAAAGACCCATATGAGTTAGGGAATATAAGAGACGTGATAAGAGCAACTAAAGGATCGGAATGGTTTACAGTAATAGACCTGAAAGAAGGATTTTACCACATAGAGATTAATGAAGAAGATAAGTATAAGACGGCATTTGAATTTGATGGTGAAGTCTATGAATGGAACTCAATGGTAATGGGATTTAAAAATTCTCCACAGATTCTTCAGAGAGTGATGAATAGAATATTAGGGGGTTTAAGAGGGAAAGGTGTAGAAGTGTACATGGATGATATAGTGGTTCACGCTAAGACGGTGGCTGAACATGATAGGAAGATGAGATGGGTCATAGAAAAACTAGCAGAGAACAATATGAGGATTAATCCCGACAAACTACAGCTCAGAGCAAAGAGCGTGAAATTATTAGGCGTTACAATTGATGGACAAACAAGAGAACCAAGTGAGATTAAGAAGAATGAAGCTCTAGAATACCCAATACCGAAAACAGTTACAGAGCTAAGGAGATTTTTGGGATTAACGGGATGGTTTAGGGAATTTATAAAGGACTATGCAGATCTAACAGCAGGATTAACAGAATGTTTGAAAGGTAAGAAGAAAACAATGGAGTGGAATGAGGACTTGAACAAAGACTTCGAGAATTTGAAAAGAGTATTGAGAGAAATGAAGAAATTGATGATACCGGACTACAATAAAGAATTTGTACTTAAGACAGATGCATCTGACACGGGTATGGGTGCTGTATTATTGCAGAAAGATAGGCAAGGAGAATTGAAACCGGTACAATGGGGATCAAAGAAGTTTACACCGACGGAAAGGAGGTATGGAATCTCAGAGAAAGAGATGTTTGCGGTGTTTTGGGGTATAAAGAAATTTGAATATGAGCTGAGAGGAAGGAGATTTAAATTGGTGACTGATCATAAAGCATTAGAAGAGATCAGAAGGAAACCAAGTTTTAATAACAATAGGATAAACAGGTGGATAGAGAAGATTCAGGAGTTTGATTTTGAAATTGAGTACAACAAAGGAGAGCTACTAACAGTTCCAGATGCGTTAAGCAGAATTTATGAAGCAGAGACCTTAGAAAGAGAAACGAAAGAAAAATTTAAAAGTGAGAAATCAGCAAAGCTGAAGGCAGGGAAATGGAACAAGCATGTTGAAATTGAAAATGATGAAGAAATATGGAAATTTGATGATGGTAGGAAAGCCAAGATACCCAAGATTGAGGAAAGAAGCGAGTTAATAAGGAGTGCACATGAGAAAATGGGACATAGGGGTATTGAGACGATATATAAAGAATTAAAAGGAGAATATTATTGGCCAGGAATTAAGGAATCGATAAGAAACGTAGTCAAAAGGTGTGAGATATGTCAAATTAATAACAGGAAGACGAGGGGCGGGTGCGAATTTGTTGTGACAACGAGACCATTAGAAAAAGTAGCAATAGACTTGATAGACATAAGACAAGAAGGAAGATATGTGATAGTAGGGATTGATTATTTTACAAGAGTAATAGCAACGAGAGTTATGGAAACAAAGTCGGCGGATGAAGTAATTGGAGTTATCATGGATTGGATAAAGATCGGAATGAAAATGGAAGAGTTGATAACCGATAATGGTAAAGAGTTTTGTAATGAGAAATTTAAGAGAATGTGTTTTGATAACGACATTAAGCATATAGTCGTAGGAGTAGAGTCGCACAGAAGCAATGGTAGAGTAGAAAGGGTAATACGGACAATAAGAGATGGTATGGTTAAAGACGTAGAGGGAACATTAGAACAGAGGATTGAGAGGATAACTGAAATTTATAATAACGCGCACCATAGTGCGATAAGGTGTTCGCCGAAAGAGGCGAATAAGGACGAAACTGGAGAGGTTATGATAGAAAATAGCCGAGATGGTAAATACAATAAGAAGTTTAAGGTTAGATTTAGGGAGAAGTTTACGGAGGGTGCGAAGGTTCGAATCGCGAAGAATGAGAATTTAAAGAGTTCTGTTAAAGAAAGGAAAGGCAGATTTAAGGAAACTGGTAAAGTATTACATAGGTGTAGAGGAGATTCATATTTGGTTAGGAAACATGATGGGAAAATTGTCAAGAAAAGACATTATGATTTAAAAGGATTAATTAGTTTATGAGACTACCCGTCTCGTGCGGGGGATGTTATCTATTTTATTTAAATAAATACCCATGAATATAAACGTTCACAGGATTTAATATTTTAGTCGGGTTTCTTGGCAGAAACAACAGTATTGAAAACAGAAGGCAAAGCAACAGTTAAAGCAAAGCCAACACCAGCAACAAAAAAGCTAGAAGCACTTAAGATCTTATTTTCATTAATTAGGGAAGAAATAGCAAAGCCAGAAGCAGAATTGGCAACAAGAAAAGCAGCACCAGACAAACCACCCACATAAACTAAAGCAAAAATACAAACAATTAGATAAACAGCAGAAATACTAGCAGCTTGTGCTACTGGGTTAACAGGAGGTCGAGAAAGACTTTTCAAAGCAAGAGCCAAGCAAGCAACAGCAGCAAAAATCAATCATTCCCCAACAATAATTCCAGTAACAATTTTGGGCTTTGAAACACAAGCGCGTTGCGAATTATCCGCTCCTTTTATCAAACCCATGGCTAAGCATAAAATTGAAGTTTTGAATGTTTTCTTTAAATTCATTCTTGAAGAACTATTTTAGATTTTTTAATTTAAGTTGGATATATATATTATACTTAAATAAATACCCATGTTTACCTCAAACTCTTACTATTTATAAAAATTAAAATTTTTCAAAAAAACAACAAAATTCCTACAAGAAAACAACTGATTATAAAGGCGTAAATTTGTCAGAGTCCTAATTAATTAACTTTTTTGATTTATTGCCCCCCCCTGTGAGGATTTAGATTCATTTTTTGTTGAGTTTTGATAAAAAAAAACAATAAAGAAGAAACAAAAGTAAATCATCACGTGCTGATTGAATAAAAAGTAAAACCCAACAAGGGCAAATCAATCTTTTTAAAAACATGATGTAACATGATATTCACGATGGCTTAGACATTTCATAAATAGAAAATATCTTTTCAATTATTTCTAAATATAAAATCGAAAAGAAAGAAAAAATATTAGAATGAGATTATTTACAATGAATTGAATTTTTACATAATTAATTTTAGAGCATTAAATAGATTTTAATATTAAAACAATAGTTTTTTAATTATATAACGCTTTTAAATAACATTTTTTATGTTTTCAGTAAAAGAGCAAAACTAAATACTTTATTTATTCTGTTCCACAATCTGTTAGATTAACATTTCGGCTTAACATTGTCTCTTTCGTATTAAAATCATACAAGTAACAGCAATTCTACTATATTAGCTAACAATTTTCAGCTCCTTTTATTGTATCTTTCATTGGATAGAAATTACTAAAGAATTTTGATCTAAATCTTTTATCATCTTTTCATTTGCCAAAAAGTTACTTAACCTTCTTTATTTGCTAGAATTATTTCCTACTTATTTAATTCTTTCTTTGCTTACTAAACTTTGTAAAATTGTTCACTTCCTATTTAGTTTCAGCAGTAGCTTTAGATATTTCTAAAAAGAAAGCAATATTGGTTGATCAAGAAGCAAAATAAATATCAATTCTAAAAAAAGTGTAGAATCTTGTTAATAGGATAACGATGTCTTCCAAAATGAATCAAATTAAAAACAATGCTTGATGGCGCTGATCTTGACAATACTTTAAATCTTTAAGAAAATCACAGCTAGAAAATAAAGGAGAACAAATAATTAAAACTAACAGTTAAAATTTACAAGGAGGAACTGAATTTAAATTCTCAAATTTGGATTTAATCTTGGAATTGTCTTGTTAAACGAACGAAGATTGAATTGTTTAAAATTGTTGCTGATTTAGTGCAACCATAAAATAATGTAGGCATTTAAATATTCAATTTTACTTTCTAAAGAAAAACTTTAAATTTCTTATTTACAAATCGGTTAAAATTGTAAGACTTAAAAGAGATAGAGCAGTATACGTTGCTAAGCTTGAAGATGTTATTGAAATTTCTGATGCTTTGTTCAATGACAAATACAAAATGCATTTGACAAAAAAAGGAACCCGTATCACCAAAACAGTAAATATTTTTTTGAAATATCTGATGATTTATTCAATGACAAATCCAAAATGCATTTGACAAAAAAAGGAACCCGTATCACCAAAACAGTAAATATTTTTTTGAAATATCTGATGATTTATTCAATGACAAATCCAAAATGCATTTGACAAAAAAAGGAACCCGTATCACCAAAACAGTAGAGCTTAAAAGAAATTTTATCGTTTAAAGTGTTGAAGCTGTAAATTGATTGTACTTTTTTTACAATTAAAATGGCTTTAAAAAATTGTTTTAACAACCAATACATTCATTTTTAAATAATTTTGTAAAATATGCAGTTGGCAAATAAGTAAAACTGGTCATAACAGGAGACTCCTTTATTTATTGTATTATTGCCAAATAATTAAGTAAATGTTTCTTATTTTACTGAAATTCAGCGTATTGACCGCTTTTTTTTCAGACTTTTACTATAAAATTTTATCGTTTTTAATCTAAGCTTTAACCATTAAGGCTGGATTATAATTATTTTATAAAGACTTTTTCTAAGGTCATCGCCAGTTTTATTACTCAAAGCTCGTTAGTCTGCTAAGCACGAATTTAGATTGTGAGATTTTGTATAAACAAAAAAATTAACAAATTCATTAAAAAGCAAAAAAAAAAATTCTTATTAAACAACCTCTAGAATCATTGTATATCGATTCAGGTTGAATGTAAACTACTTATTAATACTTTAGTGGGTCAAAACAAAATTGAAAATTGTATTATAGCCGTTTAAGCTAATACGATTTAATAAATACACTTGTTATGATTATATCCCGCCATAAATAAAAAATTCTCTAAGATACAAAATACAGAGATTGAATGGGGGGACTTGTCAAATATATAAATGTAACTTTGTGAATAAGAAAAAAACTAATCAAAAACAACATGTAGAATTGCTGGGGTTTTATACACTGTAATCTAAAATATAAATTTTTTTGAAAAAACTATGAATTATTGATTTCTTTAGTTCTTAAGGCATACTGAAATATTCAAAACTTTTTGAATAATCAACTTTAAGCTTTTTATTTAAAACCATATCCAAAAGGTATGCTCGAAAGCTCTCTACGCTGGGCCTATGGGTGTGGGGCATTTTATTCATCAATTTTCTGGCCGTCATCTTCATGTCTGTACTATTTTTAAGATTTCGGTAGACAAAACTTATTATATAATCATAGGTTAAAATTTTATCTGATTTAATAGATTTTAAATTGAATCTACAAAATTTCCATTCTCTAGATATCACGTTTTCATTTATAAGTTTATTAATAATTACGATCCACTCGGCTACTGCAGGTCTCTTTTTAGTTGCAAAAGAATTGCATCTTGCTTCACATAGATTGAATTCATTATATCTGTATTTTCTAAACAATTTCCTACAGCATAATTCAGTTGCATTTTCAAGACTTTCTATTTCATAATTATTTTCATCATAGATGGTTTCTACTAATGTTTGTACTTCTTTACTTAGTGAATCATTTTTGAGAATACTCTTCTTTGAATTTATTTGTAGCGGCATGATAATTTTAATTACTTTTTCATCCTTTCTCTTTAGCAGAGAAAATTTTGACTTCAAATCCCTATTAATTCCGCTTGTGGTTAACAAGTGAAACATGTTTACGCCCGAAAATTTATCATTCCCTTTATTGGATTTATATTTCATTGGGGATGATAAATATATTTTGTTTTTTATCAATTAAAATTTTCACTAAAAAAAGAATGTTGCTGCTTAAAATATTTATTGACATTAGGGGTATTAATCTTGGCTGATTATAACAATATAATATTTCTTATTAATATATTTATTGACATTAGGGGTAATAATCTTGACTGATTATAACAATACAACAGTTACTACTTAAAATATTTATTGACATTAGGGGTAATAATCTTGGGTGATTATAACAATAAAGATAAAAATATATTAATAAGAATTATTATCAGTTGGATATATATAATACTTAAATAAATACTCTGCAATAAAAATGTTAAGGAGAATTATATAAACATAAAACATTAATTAAATTTTTTTTGTTATAAAGAATGTTAATATCTCTAACAACAGATAATTCAACCCCTGGCAAACTCTAGACTGAAGAAATCCAACTGCTATAAAAAATTAATCCGGGGATAAGCTTTGTGAAATAGGCGACTAAATCCACTTTTTTAACAAAACTCCGATTTGAGTAAAGACGTGTTATTTTAGCCTAAGCTTAGCGCCTTTGACAAGATATTACATTTTAATTGAGTTCCGCAGTGTTATTATTGTCAAATCTGAGTTGGTAATTTAATTAATATAATAGCATGAATGAATGCCTTATTATTGTTAATTAAATATTGGTTTCTTATATTAGAAATACGGCATAAGGTAACAAAACCCCATTATATTCCTCATACATTGATTCTCCTTTATAATCATTCAATTCTTACTTTCTTTTTGAAAACATTATTAATGACATTCGACTCTGTTAAGCTGGATAAAATAGGTGCTTTGGTTCTCATAAATCTTTATGCTTAATTCACCAACAGTTATTATATTAAATATTTATAAAAAAAAATTTTTTGGTGAGCTTGCTTCTTTGCTAACGTAAAATTGCATATTGGGAGACTCAAGTTTATCCTGGAAACTAACAGATCCTAGTGAATACTGCTACGATTTATCTTTAAGATATTCTAACTTCACATTTTAATCTGAAATCGAGTAACACACTCTCAAGAATTTAAATGCTTATAAATATATAAAAAAATCCTAAAACAAGGTTGGTTATTTCTTGGTAAAACTCGACATAAAAATGCAGTTATAGGTGCGAAAGGCTGGAGGTCAGTCGTTAATCTAGAAAACATTATTTCAAAAAATCCTGTGGTCCACTCGATTATTTACTTCCCAGGTGTTGATTGAGAAGCATAAGTTTATTCTTAACAAATATGAGGAGTATCGTGTATATAAATAGCACTTGTTTTAACCACCCTGCATTTTCAAAGGATTACAGGCCCCTGCCTATGTCTTAATTGAGTTAAGTACGGCTTAATATACAGTTTACCACACAAAAAGGTTCATCTCCTCTTTTAAAGGATAAACTACTATTTTTACTAAATTATAATTAATAAATAGTAATAAAGCATATTTACAAGCAGGTTCTATTTCAAGCAATATTTTCTTGATTTTTATTCCATCGCTTCTGTCAAAAGTATAAAAACCCCAATTCTAAAGTTTCTGATATTATTTAAAACAAACTTATCCTAGTCTTACTTCTAGAATATTTTATCAATATTTCTGCATGTGATATGCCAAAACAATTAAAAATTCACTTCTATAATAAACTCAATGTTTAAGTTCCCCAATTACCTTAAAATCATCCTTAATTATCGCAAACCCAATCTTTAAGTTCTCTAATAACCTTATAAACATCCTTAATTATCGCAAACCCAATCTTTAAGTTCTCTAATTACCTTATAAACATCCTTAATTATCGCAAACTCAATCTCTTAATTCTCTAATTACCTTATAAGCATCCTTAATTATCGCAAACTCAATCTCTTAATTCTCTAATTACCTTATAAGCATCCTTAATTATCGCAAACCCAATCTCTTAATTCTCTAATTACCTTATAAGCATCCTTAATTATCGCAAACCCAATCTTTAAGTTCTCTAATTACCTTAAAAACATCACTACTTATCATAAACTCAATCTCTTAATTCTCTAATTACCTTATAAGCATCCTTAATTATCGCAAACCCAATCTTTAAGTTCTCTAATTACCTTATAAACATCACTACTTATCATAAACTCAATCTCTTAATTCTCTTGTTCCCTTATAAACATCACACTTATCGCAAACTCAATCTTTAAGTTCTCTAATTACCTTATAAACATCCTTAATTATCGCAAACCCAATCTCTTAATTCTCTTGTTCCCTTATAAGCAAAATTACTTATAGTAAACTCAATTAATTAAATTAATATCTTATTTCAATAATACTTTTTCCCTTTAATAAAGTCAATCTCTTTTCTTTATTTTTTATTTAAATCCTCTTCTACCCATGCAAAACAAAGATTCCACTGAAGCTTTAATGAATTCTCATTTAAAATCTCATAATAATAAAGCATTTCTAGAGACTTTCAACTTCCATCTCTGCAATGCAAATTTGTCTAAAAACATTCTCTTTTATAAAGCAGTTGCTCTTCTCTGCTATTTATCAGAAGAAAATACAATTGAATTTAATAAACTAATACAATCTTTAACAATAGAAGATTTGGACAATGAACATATAAAAATTGTTCTAAATGTATCAGATTGTATTCTTAGATTTGATTTTGAATCTTTAAAACGTATTTTAAGCAGTTGTACAGATAGTTTGAAAGCTCTTGTAGAAGAAATAATTAAAAACCAACAAAATATTCTTGAAAATACAATGGAGAATACACCAGGAGAAGCAGAAGCAATTACAAGAGTTTCAAAAGATGTTCTCGATTCTTTAAAAGATTGTGTTTTTGTAGTTAAAAATTTTGCAGGAAATTAATTAAAAAAATATGTTTTTGAGAATTTTTTATCTTTAAAAGAAAGTATTTTAAAAATTTATTTCACTTAAAAGTATATGTGAAGATTTAGATTCTTGTGTATTTTTATTAAAAAATTGGTTGGATTAAACCTATTTAAGTTAATAATATTTAATAAATCTACTTGTTATGATCATCTTCGACTATAATATATAGCTGTTTAAACAATTTACAAAAAATGAAAAAAAGAAGTATAAATATCTAAGATGAATTTTCACTTAAAAGAATATAAAATATTGTTCATTTACTTAAAAATTACTTTTTTTGTCCTTTATAAATCATAACCACTAATTATTTCGTCTATTTAAATAAGTTAATAATGTTGAACTTACCCCAATATACATGGCACAAGATAATACTTGTTGTTTTCTGAAGACATATTAGGCATTCTGTGTTATTTAATTCTATTTCAACAAAAAAAAATCGGATTTATTGAAAAGTGGTTGCCTACAGCAAAAAAAGAAGTTTCCTACAAAACTCTGGGGGCCCCTATAGCATCTCTATCCCTCTGCCGACAGTCGGCTAGCCTTAGGACTAGGTGTCCCATTGACCTTGAGCTGGCGTTTAATTATAGACAGTACCATACTGTCTTATTCTATTTCAACAATACTAATAAAAAACAAATGTTCATAAAATTCCAAGTTTTGTATAAACCTGATAGTTTGTTTATTTGATAGAATCACAAATTCTTTATATCTGTTACTATAAAATTATGAAATTAATTATTTAAGGTTCAAAATGGTGCTATCTTTTATTTTTTAACAGCCACAGGTTTACTTTCGTACGAACTTACTCTTGCTAACTTCCTTGGTTTTGTATAAAAATATTTATTAATTATAAAAATTTACAAAAACGGCTAGCAATACCCATATATTTTCTATAAAAGATTCTTAATACGAAAAAAATTATTTAAAACAACCTCCTTTTCGTCTAAGATATCCAAATTTATCTGTATTTGTATCTGAAAACGTTTTAATTTATTTAAAACGACCTCCTTTTCGTCTAAGATATCCAAATTTATCTGTATTTGTATCTGAAAACGTTTTAATTTATTTAAAACGACCTCCTTTTCGTCTAAGATATCCAAATTTATCTGTATTTGTATCTGAAAACGTTTTAATTATATTTAACAGTCCACCTTACCATTTTTTATATTAAACGTAGTGTCTTTGCCACAAAATTCAGTTTGCCCTCTATATATCAAAAGCCCAATGGGAATTTCTTTCTTCTTGCCGATAATCACCTTGTCCTAAAACTAAATGTTAAATTGACTCTTGATTAGTGGCAATGGCAGACTGCCTTAAGGGTACAAAACTGCCTTTAATCTATTGAAACGGAGTTTTTTAAGTGATCCACCCTCACTTTGAGTGTTTCCCGTCCGAATTTGTTTTCATCTTTTCAACTCTGTATTGACACAGCCTCACATTTAAAATACTGAATTTCTATTTGTAAATGTGTTTTTCCCCTTATTATGGCTTTTTAGCATTATTTTCTTGCTCTAAAATTTTTATTGGTCTTGTTGTGATTAAAATAAACCAATGAAATATTAAATTTTTTAATTAATTAAAATCTCCACTAATTTCACATCCTTCAAATCTAATTTTATTCGTTGAAATATTTAAATTGATGAATATAAAATATACAATGATTTATAAACAAATACAGTAAATATCAAAAGTTAAATAAATTCAATTCCGAACGGATACATTACATTAAATTTGAATTATGCATTTCTACTTAAAAACTACGCTTTCATATCTTTAAAACTTCCCTATAGCCTGTCTATTTTTTATGTTTAGCAATCAATGTTCCAACTCAAAGAACCAGTATTTTTTTAGACTGATTTGATTAAAAATATCGTTTTTTAAGGAAACACCTCCTTTTTAATTATTGGTACTTTTAGTTTTATATTATAAATAATTACCCCCTTCTAGAGTAGCATTATGATATATGAGAAGCAACTTGAGAAAAGAATAGAAGAACTACGTGTTACAATTAAACTTAAGAGTGAGCCGGGGGAGCTAAAGAAGATTCAAGAATATGTAGAAGCATGCGAAGAATTTGAAAAGGTTTGTTTTGAGAAACGGATATCACTTGGCATTTACAACAGTAAGTCTCATATGGGGGATAACAAAGTAATTGCAGATGATGTAATTAGAATGGAAACTAAAGATTATTCTTGTAAAAAGGATAAACTAAATATTTCAAGTGTTAAAGGTTCATTAAAAAGCTGTTACGCTGATGAATGTGGTCTTTCATATAGAATGAACCCAGTCGGTGAAATTAATAAAAACCCCACTTCAGGTGGGGTTTTTAAAAAAGATCTCATAAATACTTTTAATAAGGCATCTACAATAGACACCACTAAAAAGACACAAAACAGTAGCTCAATGTATAAAAATATCACACTCTTCCACATTCCTAGAGCAGAAATATGCAATAGTTTTTCTTTCGAAAAAAATTTAATTAATTTTTTGAATTCAATTCTTTTACAATTAGAAGATAACCAATTTGCTGAAAAAAAGATCCTGGAAGTTTATTTATAAGTGGTTCTGTTTATGGTATTTTAGGTAAATGTTACAAAAATGGCCTTTTAGGTTTGAAGAAAAATATTACAAAAGCTATTGATTTTTTAAGTAAAAGTGCTGCTTTAAGGCACCCTATGGGTACTTTTGAATTAGCTTTATGTTATGATAACCCTGCTACAATGGAATATAATCCTCAACAAGCTTTACACCTTTATAGAGTTAGTTATAAATTAGGATACATTAGAGGATTACATAAATATGGTATGCTTTTGATAAAAGGAAATCAATTTATACAAAGAAATATATTGGACGGTTATTTTATATTAAAACAAGCTGCTAAAATTGATAGTAAAATTTTTGTAGGTTCTTATTATGATTTAGGTATGTTATATAAATCGGAGGCAGAAGATCTTTTAAATGATCACAATTATGCTTTACAAATTTTTAATAAAGGAGCTCAGAAAGGATGTAAATATTGTCAATTTAAATTAGGAGAAGAGTTTGAAAATGGTTATTTAAAAGATAAAAATTTAGAAACTGCTTTTCATTGGTATAAATTATCAGCATCAAATAATTTTAGAGATGCACAATATCAACTTTCAAAAATGTTATATGGAATAACAACCACGGGAAGAGAGGATTTGCTAGAAAAATATGATAAAGGTGGAATTCAAGGGAAAGGAATACTTTTAGCTATGCTTGGAAAAGAAAAGATGCTTAGATTTACAGATTTAGAAATAGCAATGCATAAACAACAAATCAAAATAGATTTGAAAAAATTTTACGTTAATGGAATAGATAGATTAAAAGAAGCTTTTAAAATGGCACAAATGGCAGCTTATAAAGGAAATAAAGAAGCGGTGCTTTTAGTAGCAGAAGCGCTAGAAAAGGGTTTTGGAACAGAAAAGAATTTAGTCGAATGTATTAAATGGTACGAAGTGGCGGATGCCTTGGGTTGTGAAAATGTAAGAGAAAAAAAGAATATTTTAGAAACACAAATTATTAGAAATTCAACGAAAACATTAAAATGAGTTAAATCATATGAATATTGGGCTAGGAGAGAAATATTAGTGGAGGGTTTTTATTATATGATTTGGGGTTGCAGTGCTAGTTTGATTAGAATGACAAAGACAGTATGGTACTGTCTATAATTAAACGCCAGCTCAAGGTCAATGGGACACCTAGTCCTAAGGCTAGCCGACTGTCGGCAGAGGGATAGAGATGCTATAGGGGCCCCTAGAGTTTTGTAGGAAACTTCTTTTTTTGCTGTAGACAACCACTTTTCAATAAATCCGATTTTTTTTTGATTAGAATGACAATTTTTGGGGAGGTATAAAGATGTTTTAGAGTAGATAAATGGTATACCATCAAAACATATTCAAAAGAACATATGGGCTAGTAGCCGGTTTAATTGTTTTATGATTATAAGAGATATTTGATATAACAAACATATGCTAATAGGTAATCAAACAAGAGTATAAATTAGATAGAAAATACTAAGATCTCAGCATATACGAATTTACTTTATCATTAAATAAATGCCTAAATTTTTAATGTTAAATTTAAAAAATTTATTTAATGATTACATTGAAAATTATAATAAATTATTTTTTAAAACAATTTCAAATTAAAAATACAGCAGATTTTTAGAAAAATTATATAGTTGTTGTCTTTTTACATCGAAAATGGCGTAAGCTGCTCTTAATCTTCAAAGTATTTAATTAAAAAAAAATGGTCGGATTTATTTAAGCTGTAGTTGTTAATACTTGTTAGTTTTCTTCGTGTGTTTCTCTTTAACCCGGTCGGGGAACCGCATTGCTGCGTAAACCCCCCACGGCTCTTATGCCAGCTTAATCCCTCTGCCGACAGTCGGCTAGCCTTAGGACTAAGTGTCCCATTGACCTTGAGTTGGCGTTTAATTATAGACAGTACCATACTGTCTTGAAAGTATTTAATTAAATTTGTTGTTTGCTGAAGACCTATTAGACATTAAGGGTTATTTAATTAATACTATTTCAACAAGATTAATAGAGGATAACACAAAATGTTCATGATTTTGAAAACCATGTCCTCTTGTCACATCAATTATGACGTAAGATCTTCTTCAAAGTATTAAATTATATTAATAGAGGATAACACAACAATATCATTTTATATTATAAAGGGGCTCTTTTATAAAACATCTAAAAAACCACCTTACGCCAAATAAATTTGAATTATTGGAGCCCATTGTATAATCAATCACGGTTTAATAAATACAACTATATTAATCTCAAATGTCTGAAAGAAAAATCTAACAGAAAACAAGAAAGGGACCTTAGCAAGCAATAAAGATTATGTCTCATGTTAAAAAGCAAAAGTACGATAGTAAACAAGGCCTTCCTAAATAAATTATTTTATTAATCACATCTATATGAGAAATTTAATAAATTAATTTATAATTTTTTAAATTAAAATAACCATATGATAATCTAATACCTTTTAAATTAAAATTTACATCAATCTTAAACACTTTTGTAAACAAAATAACCATATGATAATCTAATACTTTTTAAATTAAAAATTTACATCAATCTTAAACACTTTTGTAAACCAAATAACCATTTTAATAACTTCTGCCAAATAAAGCATAACATTTGGCAGGACTATCACATCCAATGCATGTTTTTCCTTCAAATGATGGCGCTTCTAGAGGAAGGCAAAGAGATTTGGCCCCTGTAAAAACAACCTCTCCATTTTCTCTTATTGTTGTTCTTTCTCCCATCGATTCTTCACATTCTTTTGATGAGCACCAAGGGATCATAGTAATATTTTTATTGTTTATTGCTTCAAACATTAAATTAAAATTTTCAGGGTAAATTGTTTTACTGGTCATTTCAACTTTTGCTTTTTCATAAATGCTTTCATGCATTTCATCTAAAACTTTTTTTATTCCTACGACTAATTCTCCTACATTAATTTTACCTTTAGTGTTATTGTCTCTACGGGTTATACAAACTTCATTCTTCTCTACTTCTTTAAGTCCAATTTCTATTCTACTTGGAACCCCTCGTATTTCCCAATGATTAAATTTAAATCCAGGGCTGATGTTTTCTCTGTTATCAATATGAAGGCGGATTCCACCTGCCTCAATTTCAGTTGCAACTTTTTTTACAAAATTCATTAATTTTAATTTTTCCTCTTCTGTAGTGGAAACTTTTATTCCACAGGAACAATTACTACTTGAAATTGTGCTACTCTTGGTGGGCAAATCAATCCTTTGTTATCTGAGTGTAACATTATTGCTATTCCCAAAGATCTAGTTGAAATTCCCCAGCAATTCTGATAAACAAATGTTTTTTCTTCTTGCTCTTTTTCATTATCAACTTTTATATCAAACATTTTTGCAAAATTTTGTCCTAAATAATGGCTCGTAGCCGCTTGTACTCCTTTTCCTGTGCTTGGAATAAAAGATTCTACTGAAAGTGTATATTCTGCCCTCCGAAAGTTTCTAATTTAGATTTTTTCCCTTTAATTACAGGAACTGCTAATAAGTCCTTGTAAATATTGTTGTATAATTCTAAAATTTCCATAGTTTCTTTTTTTGAATCTTCAGCACTGTAATTTGCTGTATGACCTTCTTGCCATAAAAATTCTCTTCCTCTAATAAATGGAAGTGTAGATTTCACTTCCACCGTAATACGGAACACCACTGATTTAATTTTAATGGAAGATCTCTATAAGATGTTATCCATTTAGAAAAAGCGGGATACATTATAGTTTCTGAAGTAGGACGTATAGCTACAGGATCATCTAGTTGTTTATCTCCACATTTAGTAATCCATGCTAGCTCTGGATTAAAATTAGCTAAATGCTCCTTTTCTTTTTCTATGCTTGATTTAGAAACAAGCATAGGAAAGTAACATTCTTGTACTCCTAATTTTTTAATTTTTTCATCAAAATATTGCCTTATTGAAGACCAAATAAACATAGAACTTGGTCTCATAATAAAACACCCCCTAATATCATAATAATCTAATAATTCACCTTTAATAATAACTTGTGTGTACCACTCATGAAAATTATCTTCTTTTTTAACATTTATACCAAACTTTTGCATTGACATTGGGCTTAAATTTTTCTTAAAAATATTTGTAGAAATTGAAAAAAATGAAATTACTTAAATTGTAATTAAAAGTTGAAGATAATTATAACAAGTCTATTTATTAAACAGTAGTAGCTTAAATGGGTATAAGCCAACAAATATATGTAAATTAAAAGTTTGAGATTAACAAGGATAATTAATTAATTGAAGATAATTATAACAAGTCTATTTATTAAACAGTAGTAGCTTAAATGGGTATAAGCCAACAAATATATGTAAATTAAGAGTTTGAGATTAACAAGGATAATTAATTAATTGAAGATAATCTTATAAAGTCTATTTATTAAACAGTAGTAGCTTAAATGGGTATAAGCCAACAAATATATGTAAATTAAGAGTTTGAGATATTAACAAGGATAATTAATTAATTAGTTGGTTGAAGATTGTTGTGTTATCCTCTATTAATAGACGGCGTTGGGCTATTGGTCGGCTTGCTGATTCACTCCTGAACTGCCCGGGTTCGAGCCTCGCTTTGGTAGGTAAAAGAACAATAACCGGGACGCCGTCGCAAAAGTGGGCGCTAGTCGTAATAACCCCACTATAAAAAGACTAGCATCAGGCCGTGATCGGGCCTTGTAAAAAACAACCAATCTCCTTGGGTAGTGGCGGCAACAATAACTCCCATGGCAGTAGAAAGCCTACGTAAGCATAGCGCAGGGGTCTGTAGAGAGCCCAAGACAGTATGGTACTGTCTATAATTATAACGCCAGCTCAAGGTCAATGGGACACTTAGTCCTAAGGCTAGCCGACTGTCGGCAGAGGGATTAAGCTGGCATAAGGGCCGTGGGGGGTTTACGCAGCAATGCGGTTCCCCGACCGGGTTACAGAGAAACACACAAAGAAAACTAACAAGTATTAACAACTACAGCTGAAATAAATCCGACCATTTTTTTTTATCCTCTATTAATATTGTCAATTTTAGAACTTTCATTTATTGATTGCATGGGTAAATAATCCATGCTTTATTTTAAAGCAAAATTTTACTTAAAAATCTTCACTTAAGAAAGCAACAGAGTTACAAGATAACTCTAAAGTTGCGATAAATATAATTTTAATAAACACCCTTATTGTCTCAATACTTTAATGGTGAAGAGGTTACATAATAAATGATATTGTTTGCCATTAGATGGCCTGAAATGCCTATTTAGACTTATTAGCCCGGTTGAAACTTTTAACCCCAGTAATTCCGATTTAATAGTAAATTATAACCTCTTATTTATAAAAAAAATACGGGAAGTCATAACATATTTAATAAACTGGGATAACTTAATTGCGGCTATCAATAGAATGGGAGAATGAAATACCAGGTGATCTCAAGACAAGGCAAGAATTCAATAATTAAACCCTGAGAGGACTTTGAACGCTTTTCATGCAATTAAATAAGAGATGACGAGTATGACGATAAAAATATAAGTTTGAAAACTGTTAAATATGCTTCTGGTTAAAACACGATACAGTCAGTGGGGAAACAAAATATTAAAATCGATTTCTCTATTTCTATTTATTTTTAATATTTCAGAAATCTTTTACATTGATTATTATGCCCTAATCTTTCTATTAATGATTAACTTAACAACTTTGAAAATTATTAGCACATGTTGTTGTCTCAAAGCCTATTAGAGTTATTTAATACTATTTCAGCAATTGGTGCCGAATCCACATGATTTAGTAATTAATGTCAAGGATAACTTATCCCTAGTTATGTTCATGGAAAAATCTAATTAATTAAGCGGTAATTAAAATAACTCTGTAGCTATGACAAAAAATTAATTAATTTTTTTTATAAAACCTATTAGACATTCAGGGTTATCTAATTTATTAAATTTCTATGAGACTTATTTCAACCAATGCATTTATGAAACTTCTATTAATTAATAATCCATCTTTATGATTAATTGGCAGAAAAAATGCATTATTTTAATCCAATCAAATTATTTAAATACGAATGCCGCAAATATTAAAATTATTTTAAACCCGTTTTTTAAATAGGCAACCAAACACAAATCATGTTGTCTATTGTAGTTAAATAAATACCTACGAATAACAATGTTTACATTTAATAAAAAATTATATTTCATCGGCGGTAATTGATTTACCCAATTAAAAATATTGTATAATTAGAAGAAACATCACCCTAATCAGTTTATAAGCATCAAAAGATCAGTTTAATTTAACAAATCTAAAATATTGCAAAATTTTAAATCACATCACCCTAAAAAAAAAATCGGATTTAATGAAAAGTGGTTGCCTTACAGCAAAAAAAGAAGTCGCCCACACAACTCTGGGAGGCCCCTATAGCATTTCTAGTCCTTTGCCGACAGTCGGCGAGCCTTAGGACTAAGTGTCCCATTGACCTTGAGAATCACATCACCCTAATCAGTTTAAAAATATCGAAATATCAGCATTAATTAAAAATATTGCAAAATTTTAAATCACATCACCCTAATCAGTTTATAAGCATCGAAATATCAGCATTAATTAAAAATATTGCAAAATTTTAAATCACATCACCCTAATCAGTTTATAAGCATCGAAATATCAGCATTAATTAAAAATATTGCAAAATTTTAAATCACATCACCCTAATCAGTTTTTAAACATTGAAATATCAGCATTAATTTAAAATATTGTATAATTATAAAAAACATCACTCTAATCAGTTTATAAACATTGAAATATCAGCATTAATTTAAAATATTGCAAAATTAAAAAAACATTAACCCCCATCCCTTGATTTCTTCAAAATACAATATGAAATAATCTAAAAAACTGTTAAACCCCTCGAATAGACAAAAAAAGCTTTAAAAATTTATGTTTTAATATTTAATTTAAATCTCCACTGAAGCCCCCTTTCCATACACTTCCAATGCTATTTTCTTAAAAATTTTATCGACTCTTGTAGGCAATTCCTCTTTACTAATCTTTAAGCAAAGAGATTTGGCTATTGTTTTATTCTTTTTATTAAAAATTGGGTTTAAAATTTCTCTCAGATAAATATCTAAGCTTTTTGATGTTAAGTTATCACTTTCTGTTAATTCTACTTTTTCAAATGTTCTTTCATAAGAAATTAATTCTCCTAAAATTATCATTGGATAATTTTTTTCTAAGTTCTCTGTACATTCTTTTATTGTTTTACTGATCCCTTTTTTTCTTAAATTAAAATAATGCCCTATAAGCTTTTCTTTATATTCTTCATTGCACTCTTTAAAAAATACACAAGCTTCTCCACTTCGATCCTTTAAAAATTCTTTAGAAAGGGTGTAAGCTAGCCATACAATTCTCTTGTTCAATTTTAAGCATTGATTTATATACTTTCTATCATCATCTAAAATAAACTTTTCCATACCAAATTCTAATTCTTTAAGTAGATGAATGCATGAGCTTAAGTTTAACGATTCTATTTTAGTACGCCCTAAATTATCTATCATGTTGTAATAGAACAATTCATTAGAGATTTCTAATAGTTCAGAATGTGCTTGATTTAAAATTTTTATCCTTTTAGTAATATCCTCTCTTATAGAAGAAAAGGTACGAATTTCATTGCGTTTTAAATTATATTTTAGCAATTCCTTCTGTAGTTGAGCTATCCGTTGTGTGGGAGAGGCCATTAAAGGAGATAAATTAAAAATTATAAGAAATAAAAATAATTAATGAAGTAAAGGGGAAAATTAAAATAATTGGCCCGATTAAATAAAAAATAGGGGGATTAATAGAAATAGTAGGAATTTCTAGAAGGAAGATGAATATTGAATTATTTGAATGACAGGGAATGAGTAGTACATTATAGAAGTAAAATGAATATTGAAAAATATATGATTCCGCTGTTCAGGAGATGTAAAGGAGAAATTTAAATAAAAAATAGACAAATTAAATGGTATAAAATAAATTAACAGATTTATTATAAGAGTTAAGAAAATCATAAGAGAGGGATATATTAAAATAGTATTGGCTTAATTAACCATAAGAAATAACAACATAAAAAAGATTTTGTTAATTAACTTTGGAATTTGAAATATGTTTTAAAGTTACCCCTATGTCATTAAATTCTTTAAAATGATTTTGCTTATTTGTGCGAAAATATAAAAAAAAGTTTAAATCTTTTTGCTAATTTAATTGATTTTTTTATTAATTGTGTGTGAGTAAATAAATGAAATTTGTTTTAAAATAAAAATTTTGAATTATTAAAGTAGCAAGGCAGATTAATTTAAGTTAGAATATATATATTATACTTAAATAAATACCCATGTTTACCTCAAACTCCTACTCTTTATAATTGGAAAAAATTATATTTAAATGGTTGGTGATATATTTAGTGGATTTAACAGTTCAATAAGACAGGGAGGTACTGTCTATAATTAAACTCCTAGTTAAGGTCAATGGGACATTTAGTCCTAAGGCGAGTCGACTTTCGACAGAGGGATGAAAGCTGGCATAAGGGCCGTGGGGGGGGGGGGGTTTACGCAGCAATGCGGTTCCCCCCGACCGGGTTACAGAGAAAAACACGAAGAAAACTAACAAGTATTAACAACTACAGCTTAAATAAATCCAACATTTTTTTTTCCTTAGTAGAAAAGTAGCATTAGCTTTTTGAACAACAAGCAGTTTATTAAAAAACATAATTTGAGTTATTAGCAATAAGATGGGCGCTTATTCCATTATTAAACACAATAATACTTCTTTGTATTTTTTAATGAAAACTTTTGGTAAAAAATTATCAAAGCATAATTTATTTAAAATTAATATTAACAGAGTTTTCAAGAAAAAAGGGTTATCTATGGTAAAATCTGTTTTTATAACAACTCGTTTCCAATTAATTAAACGTGCACCTGCCTGTTAAAAGGCAATAGAACTTATAATCACTTTTATTCTGTTTTTATAACAACTCCTTTTCCAATTAATTAAACGTGCACCTGCCTGTTAAAAGGCAATAGAACTTATAATCACTTTTATTCTGTTTTTATAACAACTCCTTTTCCAATTAATTAAACGTGCACCTGCCTGTTAAAAGGCAATAGAACTTATAATCCCTTTTGTTCTGTTTTTATAACAACTCCTTTTCCAATTAATTAAACGTGCACCTGCCTGTTAAAAGGCAATAGAACTTATAATCACTTTTATTCTGTTTTAAAACTCCTTTTTGTCTTAATATTGAGTGTTCAGATGGCATTAAATTGGCTTCTATCTAGCCAAAGTATATCATTTTATCCTTAAAAAATGTGGCCCCATTTTTTTAATTATTTTTTGATTATGTTAGAAATAACAATCCTTAAGATTAATTATCCTCCTGTATTACTTTGACAATAATTATTGTCAAATTTGTTCCTCTTTTTTTTGTTTGATTGTACATTATCCTTGCTTGTTAATTTAAAAATTTTCTTAAAAATGCACCCTAAAAAAAATAACGAGTTATACAATACATCTATAGCTGCAGAACTAGTATAGATTTGTTCAATGTCATTTACACGAACAGCATTCCCCTTAGTTTATTTTAGGGTAAATTTTTTACAAAAACTCTTATTTGCCCGTAAAGAGAACATGTGAAAAATGAAAATTCGAAAGATAAATCGTACTAAAAGTCGGCAAGCCCCTGTTAGAAATCAGTTTATAAAAGGCCCAATACTAATATGTAATTATACGATGTTAAACAAATACAAACACCCTTTTTTTTTATTTACGCTGTGATGATAGTTTTCTTTTTTTAATACAAACAATTATTACTTTTTCTATGTTAAGAACCTGAAATATTAAAGAATATAGAACCTTTTCTATTTAAATTACTCTCAAAAGAGATTTCCTAAATTAAACTCGTACATTGCCACCTGCTATACTTTTCATTTTTTTGTCTGCATCAGCTTTAATTGGCCTGAAATATGCTTTTTGAGTAAATAATTTAAAGCAAATTTCTCAAAAATTTCTGTTTATTCACATATTGAAATGTAGGTTCGAAGAAGTTTTTATTTGACTTGCTAACTAAAGAAGAATAAACTACTTAAACATGAAATTAAAACCCCAAGATTTTTTCTTTTGTCAACTTTAAATTCCTTTTTACTTTTTTAATCCAAATAAACCTTAAAATTAATTAAAACAACCTCATGGAAATTAATTAACCTTTGGATTGTTTTTCTTTAAATTAAAAAGCAATAAAAACACAAACAAACACCATTAAAGGATTAAAAAGTAGAAAATAAACTCGTTTTTTATTATGTTTTTAAGATATCGGCCAATTTCCTGTATTATACGACTACTTAAACAATAATTTTTTTGTCTTTTTATTTTAAAACATTAAAGGAAAGAAGTTTGTTTATGTTAATAAGAATGGATATTTTTAATTAGTCAAATGTTTTTGTGATAATTAAGTTCTAGACAACTCTAACAACATAATAATTTTTTAAAATACTATTCATTATTTAAGAAATAGATTTAACCTCATAAATATAAAGTCACAATGTCAATATTTAATGAAAAACAGACAATAAATCTCTAAAAAGACATCTGAGCTTGATATCAAATGGGACTTTAATAATCCATAAATTTTTTATAAAATTATTCATTATTTAAGAAATAGATTTAACCTCATATATATAAAGTCACAATGTCAATATTTTATGTAAAACAGACAATAAATCTCTAAAAAGACATCTGAGCTTGATATCAAATGGGACTTTAATAATCCATAAATTTTTTATAAAATTATTCATTATTTAAGAAATAGATTTAACCTCATATATATAAAGTCACAATGTCAATATTTTATGTAAAACAGACAATAAATCTCTAAAAAGACATCTGAGCTTGATATCAAATGGGACTTTAATAATCCATAAATTTTTTATAAAATTTAGCAGTTTTACACAATAATTACCTCTATTCTATAATACTTAGCTAACAACTCATTTTTTAAATTAATTTTTTTTTTTCAAAAAACTATTTCTTAACATCTGCCAAGACTTACTGTTGTTTATATTATCAAAATAACAAACACCGAATATTCTCAAATTTGTCACAATAAATATAAATCCTTGTTTTAATTAACATCTGCCAAGACTTACTGTTGTTTATATCATCAAAATAACAAACTCCGAATATTCTCAAATTTGCACAATAAATATAAATCCTTGTTTTAATTATATTACGCTTGATTGTTTCACAAAATTTCCAATTTAGTACCACTGCTATAAATCCGTATATTAAATTTTGATTGGTAAAAAACATCTTTAAATTAAAATTAACACCCTTTTTTTATAAAAAGTAGTTTAAAATTGTTTAATGTAAAGTTTCGGTGATCATCGCATTAATTTGAAAGATTTCAAATGTTTTTTGATTGTTTCTAATTAAAATAAACATTCACAAAAAACTTCATAAATTTTCTTAGGGCCCAATACAACATTAAATCAATCTTTATGTAATGTACTTTGATTTTCATAATTGAATATAATTTAAGAAGATTTAGTATTTTTTAATATGCTTGTTTAGTCTTATTTAAGAAGATTTAGTATTTTTTAATATGCTTGTTTAGTCTTATTAAAAGGGACTTTAATTAAAAAAATCCCTTCTATTTAGAATTCAATCTATCACAAATAATTTCTTTAATCTGTTTTATATTATTTTTATTTGTTTATTTTTTTAATAACTTTGTTTTTTGATCCCTTATCATGTTAAGAGGTACAAAAGCAAGAATTCAAAGTCTTTTTGCTGAAATGGTTTGTACATTTGTATTTGGTTATTCTGTCTATTCTGCCATATTATGTGTTAAAAATACTGATTACGGGGTTACTGATCTATTTTTACCTCTGGCCGTAGGTTTCTCTGGTGTAATTGCAATTTATACCTTTTTAGATCATACAATTTGTCATTTCAATCCTGCAATAACTCTTTCAGCCATTGTAACTCGTAAATTGCCTTTTGTTTTAGGGTTTGGTTACATCTTAGCTCAACTCCCTATGGTTCCTTGTACTTGCTTGCCTTGTGTTGTAAAATTAAACTT
>NW_027518498.1:0-39528 GCF_051622035.1 Arctopsyche grandis | reverse complement strand
ATTTAATTAATAAAAATTTAAAGGAAATTTTTAATTTGATCACTTTTGGCGGTAATGCAGAATTGGATCTTTTGGATTATTTAAATCCTTTTTCTGAGGGAATCGTTTTAAATATTATGCCTCCCAAGAAATCTTGGAAACAAATTTCTAATTTAAGTGGAGGAGAAAAGACTTTGAGTTCCTTGGGTTTAATATTTGCTTTACATAAGTTTAAGCCAAGTTGTTTATACATTTTGGATGAAATAGATGCGGCTTTAGATTATAAAAATGTAAGTATAATTTCACAGTATTTGAAACAAGTTAATTCTCAATTTATTGTAATTAGTTTGAGAAATGATATGTTTGAGATGGCCAAAACACTTATTGGTGTTTATAAATATGAAAATGCGTCAAAAGTAATTACAGTCGATTTAGATAGTTTGAATTTTATAAATTAAATAAAAAATTTGATTTCAAAATTATTTGTTATTATAATTTAGAATGTATTTTAATAATTACTGGGTAACAACAACGTATGCTTATTTAATATTTCTAAAAAATGGTGTTATAATTATTGAAGATTATTTTCTTTAGATTTATTTTTATTAAAGATATCTTTACTTGGTTGTATGCTGAAGATTATTTTCTTTGGGGTTTTTTTCTTAAAGGTTACTTAACTTAGATTTAAGATGAAGACTACTTAACTTAGATTTAAGATGAAGACTACTTAACTTGGATTTAAGATGAAGACTACTTAACTTAGATTTAAGATGAAGACTACTTAACTTAGATTTAAGGTGAAGACTGCTTAACTTGGATTTAAGATGAAGACTACTTAACTTGGATTTAAGGTGAAGACTGCTTAACTTGGATTTAAGATGAAGACTACTTAACTTAGATTTAAGATGAAGACTACTTAACTTAGATTTAAGGTGAAGACTACTTAACTTAGATTTAAAAAAAAAATGTTCGGATTTATTTAAGCTGTAGTTGTTAATACTTGTTAGTTTTCTTCGTGTGTTTCTCTGTAACCCGGTCGGGGAACCGCATTGCTGCGTAAACCCCCCACGGCCCTTATGCCAGCTTTAATTTTTCTGTCGAAAGTCGACTCGCCTTAGGACTAAATGTCCCATTGACTGCCGATGCTATTACTATTAAAATTGTAAATTAAATTTAAAATTAATAAAGCTAAAATATTAGTAGGCTTTCATAAAAAAAATGATAGCACGGTAAAACACTCCTAATTATTTCAAAGCAAAAATATAAGTTTGAATTAGAACCTGAGTTTTATAATTAATTTAAATGTGCTGCAAAATTACAAACATTGTAATAAATGTCTTGAGATGTGTTCTCAGCGAAAATATCAAATAATGCTGGATTTTTAGAAAAAAATAATTAATATGTAAATATATATTACCAAATAATGCTATTAAAAACCTTAAATAAATATTTTTCTTAAAATAAATATGAGGCTTGGGCCTAATAGGCAAGAAGCTAAAGCAAAGAGCCAATGGGCCCGGATTACTTCTATCCAAGGGTTCTATGTGTTTTTTTAATCTTAATTAAAGTTTTTGGCAAATCATACAGAGGGTCTCTTTTCTTAATACGTGTAAAGCGCCAGGAGTTCTAGCATTTTTTGGGTATCAATGCCTTTTCAGGCTTAAAATACAGGACTAATACCAGTTTTGCATGGTTTCCAGGAATTGGTTCTAATTCTGAATTATTGTACTGCAATAAATAAAAACAATAGAAAATTATATTAAAACTGTGTAGAGCGTGTGATTAAACCTTCTCAGAATTAGTCTTTTTTGGCCCTGAAAACTGTTAGGCCAAGAGCGGGTCAATTTGAAAAGCGCATGTGGGTATCTTTGTATTCCGTTGCTGGCGATGCAAAGAATTTCTGCTAATGGTTGCCATATTTTAAAGTTAACACTAAAACCGCAATTAAATGTGATGTTTAAAAGTAAAACCAAAAAAATGGAGTTATAATTATGTGCTGCAATGATGGGCGAAAGTATTTTATAGGAAATGACTTTACTGTTGTAGTCTTTTGAGACCGACCGGCTCGGCAGACAAATTTCCCCTATATGCTGATATTTCTCAAAACCGGCGCCAACTCATCAAGAATCTACATCTAAACTAAGCTAAACCGAGGCATATCAACACAATAAAATTTAATACATATTATCATAGATATAGACTTATTGTAAAGCTGTTTTGCTCTATGTATTGAAAATTTTCACCAAAAAATAATTAGGAATGATTTACCCAAAAAATTATTAAATAAATTATTTTAAATCACCAAATTTATTGTCACCATGATTTCTTTCGTAAAGCGAGAAATAATTATCTTTTTAAGATAAGTTGATTATAGCAATAAGTTTCGTTTGTTATTTTTAAATCTTTTTTTGGGTCATTACATACATTTTACAGTTATATTTAAAAATTAAATTCAAGTAGCAGGACTTTTAAGTTTTTAGGCATGATATATTAAAGATATCGATAAACGAACATTTAAAGGGGCCTAGAAATATTTTCATAAAGTTTTTCAGATCAAATAAATATTTTAAAGAATAATTTAAAACAAAGTAAATTATTGGGGTTTGGTAGTTAAAATTATTTTAACATAATTTTGACAATTAGAAAGGGTTTTTTTAAGAACAATTTACTTTGATCAAGAAATACGTAGACTTTACCTTTAGACATTCTAAGGTTTATTCGAAATCCCCCCAAATTCTTTGCAATCCTCATTTTGTTGCCTTTTTTGGGAGAAAAAATTTGCTTTTAATAAATTTCTAATTAATCGTATGTAACTTTTTTTATCAAAGTTTAAATTGGAAACAAGGAAAATGAAATTTAATAGCTAATGAACCAGTTCTTATCTATAATAACATCCGAAAATGGCGATACCATATGTGATGACTTGAAATGGATTAATTATGAAATTTCACAAGAAATACAGAAATGAAAAGGGACGAATCTCTTGACTGAAGTATAGAAGCAATATTTCGAAGTCCTAGCAACTTAGTGGTATATAATATCGCAGGAAATAAAAAGTAGGCGGGCTTGAGTCCTGGCGTGCAAAAAAGCAGCAGCTTTAGGGAATCAAGCTGACATAAAAGGTTTTAATTTAAAAAACTAGAGACTCTAGTCAATCAAAAACAGATTAATACACTGAAATTCTGTATAGGAAAGTATCTTTTAGAGCTATGCAAACAAAACCATATGTACGGCCTCCTAAACTATTTATGTAACTAAAGCACTAAAGCTTAAAACTAGCTGTTTAGAGACTGGGCGAAGGATATTATTGCCTTATGTTAAGTTGCTGGTTGTAAATGGCGCAAAATTAACCCCATTGTTATTTAAAAAGCGTCATTCTTAGCACATTCTAATTACTTCTTAGGTTTAGAGGTTTATAGCTGCTGAAAAGCCCTAAACCTAAGAAGTAAAAGTAATCTACGTGAAAGTGTCAATAACCGCCGCCTAAATAATTATGGGCGTACTTTAAGTTAATAAGCTAAGATAAAAGAGCTGAGTTATTTGGTTTAAGTTTATATGATTAATTAAATATTCCTGAGAAAAAAATAATATATGTATAAAAGAAGCCTCTTATTAAAATAAATATTTAATAAGCCAGCTTCGAGAATAATTTATTTTTCGTTTGTTAAATCCAACCAGTGGCTCTTAAAAAAGAATTTTGTGTGAATTTTTGAACCGAAGAAGAGGTATCTAAGAGTAGTGTAGCCAAAAATAAGCTGAAGAATAGGCATCCGAAACAGCAGAGGCAAGTTTCAAATTTATTGAAGTTTAAACTTTAAATAAATAATTTACATTAATATATGCCGCTAAAATATATATTTAATGCTCTAAATAATAATTGTTAGTGTCTTAAATATTTATTTTAATTTATTTTCTTCCTCAGTCAAACAATCTTCCACTAAAATATACGATTTTGTTATTAGTTCTGTTACAAAAGGATACCAATTATTAGAAAAAGCGAGATTTTCAGCTATTGTTTTACAGTATTTAAGATACTTTATATAATAGGCACGCTTTGAATTATGATAACAAGATTTTAACAATTCGCAAACAGTTTGATCAAAATCCAAAAAAATAAGCTCGTGCTGTTTCTTAGATTCTTTTAAAACATCTGATATGTTTTTTTTAAGGCTTTTAATTAAAGCATCATTATCTAAATCTAGCACCTTTTGGCCCATCGAAAAATTAATGGCGCTGAACAATACAACCATTGGATGTATTAAATAACCACGTTGTGCTGTATCGAAATAGATGAGAACAGGGTTCAACGAAATAAAGTCGTCTTGACGCGTTTTCGATGATATATAAAGCATCCAATCAATTGCCCAGTGAAATAGAGAATGTTTCTCTAAAGCAGGATTGTAACTATAATTTATACAATCACAATTAACCGACGGTGATTTTAAATATTTTTTATATTTAATTTGCAAGTGTTTATCGAAATAATTAGAAATATTAAAAAGTGATTGGAACACATGAATTAATAATTCTGATTTATCGGAATAAGTAACAGATTCTCCGGTTAAAGCGATAAGATAATCAAACCAAAGTTTAAATCGTTTATTTGTCGGCCGCCTTTTACTTTTTACAATTTGGTTATTTTTTTCACGTATCTTTTCAATTAAATGTTTAATATCACTTAGTTTTGTAGAATTTAAAGCTTCATTATCGAGTTCATCATTATTGGCTTTTAAAAACTTAATAATTTGTAATTCATCTTGGTTTGGTACGTTTTCTTTTTTTTTGTAGTTTCGCATGCTGGAGTTATAAACTATCTCTGGCCGTGATTTTAAATAGTTTAAAGTATATTGAATAAAAAGAATAAGAGCTTTGGGGTCTTTTGTTTGAGGAAATTTCCGTTCTTGGGAAATGCGTGTATTCAAAGGCCGGGATACTCTTAATATAGCCAACGAAAAAAGATGATGTAAACTGACCCTATAATAGAATAAATTCTTGACAAGGACTGTTAATAAATGTACAAATTCTTCTCCGGGTTGAATAATTAGATCATTTACTTGGCCATTTTTATTAGAGTTTAAACTATTTTCAATTTTGGATTTATCAACTTCCTGAACTGGAGATTGTAATTTTTCAGAAAACGTTTGTTGTTTAGATGTGCTAGGTTGTCTGAATTCATCATCTCTTTTAAAACGTTTGTTCTGGCTCTCAACTTCATTAACATTAGAGTGATTAGGTTTTTTTGACAGGCTAGGGGTTTAGTAATTAAGTTAAAATTAGATTTTGCCAGCTCAGAACTTGTATTAATATAATAAAAAAGTTTTATTGGACATATCATAGATTATTGTCGGTAACAATAAAGGTTTGGGAGTTTTATTTTCATCGCAATCAGCAGAGGTTGCAATATGAGGATTGGGTTCGGTATTACTTATATTCTCACCTTGAGCATCTGATTCAGTTATATCATCCGAATCCAACTCGTGATAATCAAAGTTCTCATTAGCAGTGTCTAAAGCAAGCATGTCTTCGAAATCGGGAAAAGTGGGGCATATGCCAGGTGAGTTTAAACTCTTAAGATACGTTAATTTATCATGCTCTTCCTGCTTGTTAGAAGATGCTATTGTGTAACAATACAAAAAAATATTACTCAAATGTACAACCATTTCTTGAGGGTTATTATTAAAAAAGCTTTTAAATTAAATTAAAGGAGTTAATAATTATAAGAAGAAAAAGGGCTTAATAATTGCAAGGATTTAACAATTGTAAAAGTTTAATAATTTAAAGGGGGCTAATAATTGAAAATTGCTGTTTTAAAGCAATAAAATTGCCTTGGCTGTATAAATTAATTAGCTATAGATATTTATATGTAACTTGTGTCATTACATTTTATTAGCAAAAAAGAAAGACGTATGTTGAAAAGTTTCCTTTAACTGCAGCCCAATTTGCCGGTATATCATATCACTGTAGATTTATAAACAGAACATTCCCCAATAAAATTGGGGAACCCCCACAAGAATTATTAAAACTACCAACAAATTATTCAAATTGTAACTTAAAACCCCCACATTTCATTCAGATTGTTGCCTAATTGAAAGAATAGGAATAAGAAACTTTCAAATAATGTTGGCACAATTATAATGTTTTCTTACACCCGTTGTTTGCTTGGGGCTTAAATTTTATTTGAAATTTGTAGAAGCGCAATTTTCTCAATTTCAAAAAATTAGTTTAAAAATCAAAAGTTGTTCTTATATTATCAGACATCAAAGCAGAATTTTAAAGTACACATTTAACACTTCTATTACTCGAATCATAAAACAAATGTACGAAATATGTAATTTTTGAGATTCTATGCATTTTAAAGGCTTTTTAATTTTAATATAAAAAAATTCTAATTAAAAAAGTAATTTATTCTAGGTAAAGATTACCAATGCTCTATTGTTTATCAAATGTTTTTGTTAAATTTAACCAATGCCATAAATTCTATTTACACGGTGGAGAATACCCAGAAGAGATTGACGCCCAGGAAGCTGGCCCGGAGATTTATAAGATAAATAAGGAGATTAACGAATCCCAAGAAGTGACAGAGAAGATGACAAAAAGGGGCAGCTTCTTAAAAACGCTGATGAATAACTCCAACTGAAAATGTTGAAATGGGAAGAGAAAAATTCTGAAATTCTATTAAAAAATAGCAGTTGAGTTATTTTTAATTTTGGAAAAGGTTTATAGATAAGTTTGTTAGTAAGCAAACAGTAGTGATTAAAGAATTGCTAAACTACAAGGAAAATCAAAGATTTGGAGAAACTGGAAAGATCCTGAAGGATGTTGAAAAGGATAACAAGATTGACAAAAGTATACACTCGGATATAAATTACACACCAGTGATATAAAAAGGCACAAAGGCCTTTCAGGGTGATGTTAAAGTTACCCCCATGTCATAAAATTCTGTTATCACTTCTCTCTAAATGAAAATTATTCTGTATTGAAAACAACAAGCCAAAAGAAAAAAACGGCTTTTGTATTCACCGTAAAAGAGCACCATTAGATTTAGTAATTTTTACATTTTAATATTATTTTAGAAATAAATGGTTTAAAAATGAGATTCCTAATATGTTTAGAGCTTTTTATTTTCATTTTAATAGTACATTGCTTAATTAATTTTAAAGGGGCTCTTGTTTTACATTTTGGAATGTTCATATTTTAACTCCTATAAAGTTTCTGCCATCTTCTCAGCCAGCTCTTAGTTTTCCTTCATCCAACTTTTTCTTTGTGATTAATCAACTATCAACAGAATTCTTTTTTAAATAGTGATTAGATGCATGCTTCAATCTTAAGCTCGATCGCTATTTACTCCTGTAATTTCTGTAAAATTTCCTGGCTAACCCTTCCCTGGTCTCCTTATACGGAATTAAATTTACTTTATATTTCTACATCATAAGAGTTAAGTTGGATATATTTAATATTAAATACCCATGTTAACCCCAAACTTTGAATTTATATCACATTTAAAGATTTACATTGTTGTGCATTTATATAATTAAAATAGATACCGTTACATGTTTATTTAAAAAATTTAAGCAACAGAATTATTGACAAGGCCGTTTAATATAAATATGCTTTTTTTTTAATTAAATACCATCAATATAAATGCTAACAGAACAAACGAAATCAAAAAAAAGTTTATTGAAGAAATAGCAGCTCGAATATGGTAAAATATTAAAAAAAGCAAAGTAAAATTTTATTTAATGCATAATAAATAAATTCTTAACATTAAAGGCGGATTTATAGATTACAAGTTTCTTAGGGTAAACTTCAGATCTTTAGAAGACTTTTTATTTAGTTTAATGATATAATAAGTAAACATAATACCGTGATAAAAAAAAATAAAATATAAAGGTAATATTTTGCAAGAAAAAACAATATTATTTTAGTTTTTTTTATATATGTTTGTCTCTGAAGACTTATTAGACATTAGGAGCGGCGTTGGGCTAGTGGTCGGCTTGCTGATTCACTCCCGAACTGCCCGGGTTCGAGCCTCGCTTTGGTAGGTAAAAGAACATTAACCGGGACGCCGTTACAAAAGTGGGCGCTAGTCGTAATAACCCCACTATAAAAAGACTAAGACAGTATGGTACTGTCTCTAATTATAACGCCAGCTCAGGGTCAATGGGACACTTAGTCCTAAGGCTAGCCGACCGTCGGCAGAGGGATTAAGCTGGCATAAGGGCCGTGGGGGGTTTACGCAGCAATGCGGTTCCCCGACCGGATTACAGAGAAACACACGAAGAAAACTAACAAAGTATTAACAACTACAGCTTAAATAAATCCGAACATTTTTATTTTATTTTTTTTTTTATTAGACATTAGGGGTAATTTATTTTTGATTATTTCAACAATAAAATTTGGAAAAGCTTTTTTATTTTTTAAGATTACAACACAATTAAATCATTTTTTTGGCAATTTTATAACGTTTTATCACAAAAATGTATTTGAAATAGTTGCGTATGAATTTAAATATAAATAAAATCAACCATTTAAATACTTTTTTTTATTGATTGCATAATCCAATTTTCTTTTGCTATTTAAAAAAGACATTTGATTAAGTAAAAGGTATTTAGTGAGATATATATACGGGTCCTGATTTTTATAGGATAAGATTAAAATAAATTAACAGAATTAGAAAAAAAATACTGTTACGGCGAAAATAATTGTTCGAATTACTTAAACTTTTTGTTACCTCATTCAATGCTGGTTCTGCTTGATTATATAGTGAAACAATCAAATTGGCAACATTTTTTTTCATAAAACCGCCCACATTTCAAATTAAGGTGATGCAACTCATATTTGATTCCTTTATTTATCTCACTCAACAAGATTTCAGGATTTTTTATCTAAAAAAAGATAAACGATTTTAACTTTACTTCTACTTGGCTAATGGAAATTTTTTCGCTCTAGCTTTTATACCAGGATTTAGGATCAATTCTCTTTCCCAAGCTTGCATTATTTTTCACTGCTAAGATAAGCCATGTACTTTTGGGGGGTTTTTAAAACCACATTAGCAAAAAATAATTAGTTTTAAAAATAAGCTTTGCGATCTTGATTCTAAGTAAAAAGAAGGAGTAGAAAGGTGATATATATTATCTGAAGACTTTTAAAGGGAATTATTAAAGACAAATCAAGTAAAAAATAAAATGTATTAAAACGTGGCAAAGTTTTATCTCCGGAATAAAAACAATAATTTTCGTTTAAATATAAAGCAGTTATTAAACAATTTGGCAACTGCACCTGAACTATCTTATCCAAATGAGTTATTAGTTTATAAAAACAAGGAAATCCAAAGTTAAATAGAATTTTAGGTTATCAAAATCAACAAAATCCTTTTCATATTCTGCCGAAAAGCCACCCAAGTCGTCATCAATATAATTTTACAGTGAGCTGATTACCAATTTTACAACTCCTCCCAAAAATACAAGCTTTGGTGAATCACTTCTCTCACTATAAATCGGGTTGATTAAATAATTGAATAGGTAGTAAGGCATTATAGTTTTCAATGTTTCGGCAGCTCAAGTAGTTTTGACCAGCCATTCGTTTAAGAAAATCTCGGCATTTTTCAAAAGATTTTCGCACAGATGTTTTAAAATATGTTTATAATCGAAGATAATCATAAAAAGTGTATTTATTAAATAGAATTGGCTTAAATAGCTATAATACGGCCGTTAAATTAACAGTTTTAATTATAACCTCGAACAATAGATCTCGAAACTTATTATTTTTTGAACTAAATTATTTCCATCAAAATTTTTAACTTCTTAATCTGTAGTTTACAATGTTGTGACGATATTTTCTTACGAACGTAAAATATCAGTTATTTTTGTTTTCTTAGATTTTGGAGAAACGCCAGATGTTATCTTCGGATTACACCTTTTATTGGGCCTCGATGCCAGTTGATCACCTCCTTCGTCTATTAAATTCTCTTTTTCTTCTTTCGAGGGTTTAGTTTCAACTTTTTTTGAATAAACACTTTGTTTTGCCAGCTTTTCTGTTTCTTTGATAAACTCGTCACCTGCCAAATAGCCATCGTCAGATATTGGCAGTTGTTCTGTTCCTTCGACTATTAAACCCTCTTTTTCTTCTTTCGAGGGTTTAGTTTCAACTTTTTTTGAATAAACACTTTGTTTTGCCAGCTTTTCTGTTTCTTTGATAAACTCGTCACCTGCCAAATAACCATCGTCAATGATTTGTGCATTAAATTCTATAAGCAAACTTGCATTTATTAAGATCTTAGCTATTCTGATTCTGCTCATGGGAAAAAATTTTCTAAATTTTAAAAGAAATTTAAATCATAAATATTTTTGCTAAGTACTATTTATTTGTGACAAAGCATGTTTCTAAAGAATAAACAATATATTTATACTCAACAGCACGATTTATTTGTTTTTTTGTAAAAAACATTTTATATTTAAAATAATTATAAAGAAATCTACCATAAAAAGCTCAAAGATTTCAATTTGTGGCAGAATTTAAGAAAAATCAAAAAGATTCTGTAGGATGGTTGTTTCTCACTGAAAATTTGTATTTCTTTTACTATAAAAACAATGATTTTTAGGAAAATTTTGTTAAAGTGCAAATATTCTACTTATAATCTAGTATTCAGTAATAGATATCTATATTTATGAACTTTATATTGCGAAAACAGTTGTTTAATTAAATAACTAATAAAACAACACATTTTACTTTAAAATTACTGCGATTATTGAATAGAAGTGTGCTTAATTATTTTTTTGAACAAGGATTTTAATAAAAGTTTAAAGCGCAATTATTTACTAAAAATAACTTTGTGTTTAATACAAAAACGTGTATAAAAAGGTCTGGGACGTATCAAAAGTGTTTTTTTACCCGCTTACAAATTTGGTAAAATTGTAAGTGCTCATCATAGTATTAATAACGAGTTAATGACTTATTTTGTTTCTAAACACTGTATGGTTTTAATTTAGATATGATCGGGGTACTTTTAAAAAGGCACTTTTGTTATTTTTTCTATCTTGAATTGCTCGTTATTTAATAGTTTCCGCCTTAGTTCTATAATGTGATATTCCTGTTTTAAATCTCTATGATAAAAGCACATACTTGCAGTTTTTATTTTATTAATTTAGTTTTATAATCTGCTTTCCTCACTTTAAATCTCTATTATAAAAGCACATGCTTGTTGTTTTTATTTTATTAATTTAGTTTTATAATCTGCTTTCCTTACTTTAAATCTCTATGATAAAAGCACATGCTTGCAGTTTTTATTTTATTAATTTAGTTTTATAATCTGCTTTCCTTACTTTAAATCTCTATTATAAAAGCACATGCTTGTTGTTTTTATTTTAACTCTTTGGACAAACATCTTCACTTTTAATCTATAAAAAATGAAATTATTAAATTTACCCAAGAGAAATAAATAGCAGATGTTTTTGTTTGCTATTTCTATTATAAAACATACACCTCGCCTTTCTTTTTATATTTCTTATGTAAATCAAAAAATTTTCTAGAAAAATTTTCAGCCCTCAAATGCCAGCCATTGCTAAAACTTTACAGCACAAGACTGATATGTATAACACAGCAACCAACTTGTTTTCTACTCACAAGAACTTTATGTTGATGAGTATAAAAAAGAGTACAAGCAACCCAGTTGAAAAATGTTAAGGCCGCCCTCGATGACAGAGTGAAACTTCTTATAGCTAAGAATAAGATTGTTAGAAAAGTACTCTTAGATCTAGATGCAACAAAGTATGCTGAGCTTATTGATATGCTTAAAGGGGACGTAGTTCTTGCATTCTTTGATGGAGTAGATCCTAAGTCTATCTTTGAGGCATGTGAAAATAACATGAGAAAGGCACTTGCAATTCCAGGGGATTGTGCTCCTACTGATGTAATAATACCTGCTGGACCTACAGGCCTTGGGCCAGAAAAAATTAATATTTTTCAAGCCGCTAAAATAGGAACTAAAATCAACAAGGGTCTTATCGATCTTGCTCTCGATCATAAGCTTTTTGTTACTGGTGATTTAGTAACATTTTCAGATGCAAAACTTCTTTCTATGCTGAGGATTTTACCATTTGAGTTTGGTCTTAATATTATAAAGATTTTTGAAGGCTCAGAAGTTTATTCTAAGGATTTACTTAAAATTACTGAAGAGGACACTAAAAACACTATTCATGAAGCAATTGCTCTTTTAGCTTCCATCTCTTTGGGATCATCAACTACTTCTGAAGTTTCTGTTCCATATGAAATTAGGAATGCATTTGCTGATATTGTCAAAATTTCTCTTGCTTCTGGATTTAAGATTCAAGAATTTTCTAATTAAAGAGATTTCATACATTTTTATTTCTTTAAAATATAATTAATAGCTTTTAGTAATATGTTTATTGACAATTGGGTTCCATTATCACAGTAACGTATAACAATAATGTTTTTGTTAAGTGGTGTTTGTTAAAATATTTATAGTCGAAGATAATCATAACAAAGGTATTTATAAAATGGCTAAAATTAACCATTTTTACTAATTAACATATTTAAAACGAAAGGTTTTGGCAAATTTTACAATGGATTTATATGTTAAAAGTATTTAATGGCATAGAAGTAACTTTAACATTATAAATTAATTAAAAAACAAGTTTTATAAGTAAAAACGGCTTGTTATTTAGATTTATTAATTACAATCTTGTTAAAAATGGTGTGCCCGTAAAAATATAATTTTAAAGAAAAAACCGAATATAATCATAATAAGAGTTGTTGTGTTATCCTCTATTAATATAATTTAAATAAATACCCTTAATGACTAAATGCTTTAATAATGAAGAGCTTACGCCATCTTCGATGGCACAAGACAAGAGTATTTATTAAATAGTAACTGCTTAAATGAACTAACACCAATTAAAAATTACAAAAAAGTATATTATTGGGAAAAAGTTAAATTAAACATGAGCATTTATTTTTTAAACAAGCATTTTTATATTTACAGAAACACAGACGCAAGTAAAACTTTGCCCAACTCAAACATGAAAAATAACGTCATGTTCAACCTTAAAAAAAATAGAGCTATTTGAAATAATAATTAACAAATAAAATAATATTCATATTTAATAATGATCATAGAACTAATCCTAATCTAGCGCATTCAAATTATTGCTTCCCTTTTTCGCCCTCTTAATCTCACACTTTCTAGTTTCTTTAATACACTCTCCGACCCGTATTCTTGATAGCTTTTATAAAAAGGGACTAAATATTCCACTTTGTGCCCACACTGAATTGCCCTTTCAAACACATACAAATCAACTGCTTTATCTTCATCTTTACATGAATTAAAACTCAATCCAAAATCAATTAAATACACCATTTCGTTAATTAAAAAGTTCAAAGTCGTTAGATCACCGTGAATTACATTTAAATTATGTACTTTAGCTAGTAATTTACCGAGTTCTTCCATCAAAAAACAATAATTTTCATCATTTAATACCCCTTTAAGTGGTGTACCCGCTATCTTTTCCATATAAATTTTATTGTCTTCTATTTTAATTAGTTTTGGCACATTTAATTTTTCTTCCTTCAAAAATTTTAAGATTTTGCCCTCTTTTTTAGTTCTAGATGTAATCATCTTCTGATCCAATGCCGGTATTCTATACCCTTTTGATATTCTTTCTTTAATAATAAAGTCACCCTCATCATAGATGATTGCTTCGGCTCCTTGTGCGATTATTACCATGGGCTGAAAAAAATATAGTTTTTTATAATAAAAAAACACTCTCAAAGCGGGGTATGGGATAACAAAGTATTATAATTATTGTTAAGTCATTTTTATAATAAAAAAACACTCTCAAAGCGGGGTATGGGATAACAAAGTATTATAATTATTGTTAAGTCATTTTTAAAATGAAAACAAAAAGTGTCAACCAAAAATTTTATTTGATGTTCAAAAAATGTTTCTATTATTATTTTATTAAGATATTTATCTAGCAGTAAATCTATCTTGTGGTGTATTTTTAATCATTGTTTCCTTCAAATATTGTTTTAAATATACTTTGGTTTTCATTAAAAATGCTAAATATGGATTATAAAGGTTGTATTATAGCCATTTCAGCTAATAATATTTAATCAATTCCCTTGTTATGATTTTCATCGACTATAAATATCTTTATTTTATTTTTAATTATTCCAGTAAAAAAATCTATGAAAACCTTAAAGGGGTCGTATTTAGTAAATTATACTGCTTAAATAGCTATATTCCAGCTTTAAATACCCAAAATGAGTGTATAATGATATTTAATTATAAGTTTTGTATATTTCTGCTGATTTATAGTTTAAATTCTTTTACTAAAAAATAAATAGAGAATCACGCAAGCAATTACTAAACATATTATTTGAAATCGACATAAAATTTTGATATTAAAAGCTTAATTTTAACATTAAATTTGGAAATTGTGTTGTCTTTTCTAATTAAATAAATACCCATGAATAAAAATTTTTACAAATTACTTGTTGTCTATTAAACTTTTGAATAAAAGTAAGTGGGTGGCTAGTTTTTAACTTCGTTTTTTTTCAAGACAGTATGGTACTGTCTCTAAATATAACGCCAGCTCAAGGTCAATGGGACACTTAGTCCTAAGGCTCGCCGACTGTCGGCAAAGGGATAGAAATGCTATAGGGGCCTCCCAGAGTTTTGTGGGCAACTTCTTTTTTTGCTGTAAGGCAACCACTTTTCATTAAATCCGATTTTTTTTTAACTTCGTTTATATTCACATACTCTAGTATTCTATTATATAATAAAATCGGCTTGATTCTGGTTGTTTTGCGGGAATGCTACTTTGAGTTCTAATTATTTAAAAATCTGCCCTTTAGTTTTGTTTAATGATTATAACAAGAAAAGAAATAAATAGTTCTGTAAGTAGTAAAGTTGATAGTGTAATAGCTAAAGGCCTTACTAAAGATCTTAAGACAAGCCCTTTATTTTCAGTAAAAAATCCAAAGGTTATTGTTTGTGTAAGAAAGAAACCAACAGAGAGTTCTAAAGACATAATAACAATAGAAAATGATATAATTGCTGTTCAAAATAATAAAATTTCGTATGCTTTAGATGACATAATTTTTTGTCATAAATTTCAATTTGATAGGGTCTATGATGGTGAAGCCACAAATATTGAAATCTTTAAAAATTCTATAGAAAAAATGGTTGATCATACTCTTAACGGTGGTTGTAGCACGGTGGTGGCATATGGACAGACGGGGACTGGTAAAACACATTCTCTTTTAGCGGCTAATACAGGAATTATTTTTGAAACTCTAAAACACATTTTAAAAAATGGATTTAAAGGATCAATTTCATTTCTAGAAATCTATTTAGGTCATGTTCAAGATTGTTTAAAAAATAAATCAAAATTAAATATTTTTGAAAAAGATGGATGTATTTATGCATCAGATCTAACAGCAGTTTATTTTGATACATTTGAAGAAGCTTCAGACATAATAAATTCAGGTTTAAATAATAGAACTACATCAAATACTGATGGTAATTCTTTTTCTTCTAGATCTCATGCCGTTCTTTTTATTGACACATATAAAAATGAATCTGATAAAACAAAAGAAGGACTTAGAAAATTAGCTTCAGATTCTACTTTTGTTCTTGTAGATCTAGCAGGAAGTGAAAGGGGAATCGATAGAAAGAGTTGCACCAAGGAAGCGGCAGCTGAAGGAGCAGAAATAAACAAAAGTTTATTAGCTTTAAAAGAATGTATCAGAGGAATTGAAATGAATAGTAAATTTTTGCCGTTTAGACAAAGTAAATTGACACAACTACTTAAGAATTCATTTATTGGAGAATCAAAGTTGTTTTTCTTGGCTACAATATCTTCAAATGCAAAAGATGCAGATCACACGTTAAACACCTTAAGATATGCAATTAGAATCAAAGAAAGCAAGCTTTATACAACGGATAAGAATGGCATAGATGATACCATACTAAAAGAGGAGGGTATTGTAAAAGATAAATTGAAAGGGGAGTCTGTAACTATGGAGAAAGTAATCAATAAAAACAGAGGGCTTAGACAAGCTTTTAGTATGAATAAAGATGTGACTGAAATAAAGGCATCAAATAAAAAGGAGAGTTATGAAGCATTTAAAAAATCTAATAATAATAAGCAAGTAATTAAACAGGAGAAGTCTACGACACTAATTAATTTAGAGAGTAAAAATATAGGTGAAGTAATTAAAATATCTAATGATGCGAGTAAATTAAAAAGCAGGAAGATTCTACCACCTTGACTTCCGATGAAATAAGAAGGCTAAAAGATCTCTCTTTAGATTTTTCCATGGACAAATTAAAAGATGCAACATCATTTGAACATAAATTGAAAATTAAAGAATCTGTAAATGAAATAGCCAACATTATTGAATTGCTAAATGATGAAAACACCCTGGAAGATATTTCTCTGGATTTAGATATTTTGTTATCTAAAATAAAGAATTTCTAAATCATTTAATAAAACTTTCATATATTTACTTTTTTTAAATATTTATTGTTGAAATAGTCTTTTACTCCTTAATGTCTAATAGGTCTTCAGAGAACAACATTTATTGTTGAAATAGTCTTTTACTCCTTAATGTCTAATAGAGGTCTTCAGAGAACAACATTTATTGTGAACAATTATATTTAATTAATTTAGTTTTATTTTGAAAAAATATGTCAAAAATAATTAATATTGCAATCTTGGCTCACATTATATCTTTTTTCTTAAGGAAAATACCTGTTTGCTGAAAAATTAGTGCAAACATTTATATTAAAGGAGTTTTGTTTAAAGTAAGAGTTTGGGGTAAACATCTGTATTTATTTATTTAAGTATAATATATATATCCAACTTTTAATTAAAAAAATGAAAATAGAGCTGATTTCGCTAGCAATACATCTCTTATACATCTTTATAAGAAAATTAAGAGTTTGGGGTAAATATGGGTGTTTGGTATTATATATAAAAACTTTTAAAAAACCCCCAATAAGGTTTGGGCGAAAAACTGGCAGATTAAATATAATCATAACAGGGGGGATTAAATTAATAATACGGCTTAAATCCCTATATAACTTGACCAAAAGTGTTAAAATTAATTTGATCTAATTTAATTCCTATAACAAATGTTGCTATCTGAAGACCTATTAGGCATTTCAGGGTTATTTATTTTAAGTGGGAGTTTGAGGTAACATCGGTATTTATTTAAGTAGACAGTATGGTACTGTCTACTTAAATAAACGCCAGCTCAAGGTCAATGGGACACTTAGTCCTAAGGCTAGCCGACTGTCGGCAGAGGGATAGAGATGCTATAGGGGCCCCCAGAGTTTTGTAGGAAACTTCTTTTTTTGCTGTAGGCAACCACTTTTCAATAAATCCGATTTTTTTTTATTTATTTAAGTATAATATATGTTGAAATAGTCTTAATAAATTATCCCTAATGTCTAATAGAGGTCTTCAGAGAACAACAATATATAGATTAAACTTTTAATAATATTTGAACAATAAAAATACAAACCTCTGAACCAAACTTATTTCTATTACTCCCAGCCTGTATTTGAAAGCCCGTTTTTCTTCAGAACTAAGTTTTTCATTGAACATTGGCCCGCTTTTTCTAAGAGAATCATTATACTCTCGTAATTAATAAATACTGCTTATTATTACAAGAATTAAAACAAGTTGGATATATATGATATACTTATTAAACGCCCATGTTCACTTCAAACTCTTACTAAACATACAAAATGGTTTCTTAATATAAATTAGAAGAAATAAAACAGCTGACCTTTAAATTTATTAAATATGGGTGCTAAAATAATTATAAATGCCTATTAAGTTTTCAGATAACAAGAATTGAGATTCAAAAATAAATTATCTGTGATAAAAATTTTTATTAATTAAACGTTAACTGTGAGATATCAAGACAGTTTACGGTCCTGTTGTTCTGTTCCTCTTTTTAAATGTTTCTATTTAGATATTCGAGTGTGTCGAAATCACAAATTGCGAGTAACCTCGCCCTTTCTATTCTGTAATATTCGCTTTTTAAATGTTTCTATTTAGATATTCGAGTGTGTCGAAATCACAAATTGCGAGTAAATTTGCCCTTTCTATTCTGTAATATTCGCTTTTTAAATGTTTCTATTTAGATATTCGAGTGTGTCGAAATCACAAATTGCGAGTAAATTTGCCCTTTCTATTCTGTAATATTCGCTTTTTAAATGTTTCTATTTAGATATTCGAGCGTGTCGAAATCACAAATTGCGAGTAAATTTGCCCTTTCTATTCTGTAATATTCGCTTTTTATATTTTTATACTCCATTAATTTCTCAAATTCACTATCTTTTCTATTTGCTCCAGATTTACATTTTTCAAATAACTCTTGCGTTTCTTTAAACGCTGATTTTATTTCTTTCGCGCCGGTACACAACTCCAAAAAATTGTTTTTGCTTTTCAGTAAGTTTACATATCCCTGGCTCCTGTTTTCCTGTACAACTATTTTACCTCGGAGTTGTAATATTTGTTTTTTTAATTCAATTATTTTATTTTGTTTTTCAATAAGTGATAAAACCATTGTAGAAACACATTCTTCAATTGTTTTATCCGTTGTTTTTCTCTCCAATTTAAAATTATTGGGGAATTTAAGAATGTTCCTTAATACAAAATTATTAAAAATAAAAAAGTTTTTCTTAAAAGATTCAGTAATGTGAGATTGAATCTTTTGGTGAAGACGATTACTATGAAATAAATCATTTAGACTTTCATTAAGCACTTCCCTTAAGTCTGTGGTAAATGATACAGCCAAAAACCCAAAATATTCAATTTCATCTTGATTTGTTAAATCCATAGGGTAAAAAAAGAAAGAAAATTTAAAATAAAAAGATATGTTTATTACTCAAAAAAGAATATTTAGGGAGACAACCGGGAATAAAGGCGCACGTTTTGCAAACTGGGGATAAAAAAACACTTGCCGTTACATTTTTTTATTGTGCATCTTATTTAGAGATGGACATGTAAATGTAGAATTTTTACCAATTGAATTAATATTAGTGTCTTGTTCCATCGAAGATGGCGTAAGCTCTTCATCATTAAAGTATTTAGTCATTAAGGGTATTTATTTTAGTTATATTAATAGAGGATATCACAACAATTAGATTTAAATGTTTCAGGTATATTTGTTGAAGCCCACTTTTTAAAAATCACGTTATATATTTTTATAGTTCAAAATAATTATAAAACAAAAGACCTGATTCGGGTTCTCAATCTAAGATACCACAATAGACTTTTGAGATTGTGGTATCTTAGATTTAGACGATTAAATGTCTGAAAGTGTTATAGTAGCAGATATAGCCAACGAACTGTAATCTACCAGGATATAATTGGCCTAATATTAAGAAGGGGTTAAACAAACACACACCCTAACTTATTTTTTGTTTTATCAGTTTTAATATCTCTAACTCTAAAAATGATTTTTTTATTTTAAATTAATTACAAAGAGTAAATACCAGTTTTTATAAATATTCAGATAATCACTAAGGCGTTTTCTTTTATTAATTAAGATACTTAAATAGTGAATGATCTGTTTATATAATACTGATCTTAAAAATAATATTAAAAATTAATTTAAACACAAGGCAATACTAAAATGATGAATGATCTGTTTATATAATACTGATCTTAAAAATAATATTAAAAATTAACTTGAGTACAAGGCAATACTAAAATGATGAATGATCTGTTTATATAATACTGATCTTAAAAATTAACTTGAGTACAAGGCAATACTAAAATGATGAATGATCTGTTTATATAATACTGGTGTTAAAAATAATATTAAAAATTAACTTGAACACAAGGCAATACTAAAATGTTGAATGATCTGTTTATATAATGCTGATCTTAAAAATAATATTAAAGATTGACTGGAAAACAACACAATATTTCTTTTATTGCAATAATTTATTTAAAATTTTATTTTCGATCTCGAATATCACAGTTATTTTCAAACCATTTAACATCATCAAGGCTTAAAAAACCAAAATCTCTAAGAGATCTAATTTTCATACGTAAACCAATCAATGAAAATGGGGGATCTTCAACTAAATTTGTCATGAGATAAATAAATGCTTTTGCTTCTTTTTTATTTGTAATTTCTAATTTTAATAAAAAACTGAGATCTACGTAAATTTTTTTGTAGATTAAATATTTACAAATATCAAGTTTTACAAAAAGTGGAATATCATTTAAAGCATCTTCAATTTGATACACGTTTTTAGATTCACTTTTTAACACCGAATATTTTTCCCCTTTAGATATTTCATCTAACATTTTAATAATTTTATTTTCTCCTAAGAACTTGCCTATTCCTGTTATATCAATTGTTTCATAGTGTTTATAAAGTGTGTTTTTCTTAAAATTTAGTTCAATGTAATTAATAATTTCTTGATGATGCACTTTATTTAATTTATTTTTATTTATGAATTCAGTAGCAACTTCATGTGTGTTATCCCCATCATTAAACGACAAAGTGTAATTTTTACCCTCCAATTCAACAGTAAACGAATGATCAAAAGTCTTTTCTACATCACCTACTATTTTCCATTGATTAACGTCAACTTCTTGGTAAATTTTTCCACTTTCTACTTTATATCGTACACCCTCAGAAACAAAAATACCATCTTTTTGCTTATCTGTTGTAATTTCTTTACTCTGATCTTGGTTTGTTTGTTCTGCACACGTATCTTGTTCCATATCACTTTCAAAATCACCCCTTTCTAATATATAAAGAGTACCGTTACTTCCGCATACATAAACCAACGTTTCTGTCGATTTAACGTTCCAACAACTTGTACAAGGAAGTTTAATCTTACCAAGTACCTCAAGTTCTTTATTTAATATGAAAACTTGCCCGTTCTCACCTCCAATAATAATTAATTCATTAAATAAACACATACAAAAACACATTTCAGAAAGATTTCTTGTTTTTACAATGCCATTGGAAAAATTAAATTTGAGTACTTTTCCATAATTATCAACACTAAAGATTTGTTCTTCACAATAAATCAAAGCTCTAACTGCATTTGCATGGTAAGCCAAATCACTTAAAAATTTTCCATTTTTAAAAAATCTTATAATTCCATCGGCACAACCTGTTATAAAAGTGTCTTTATTAATCATTTTTACTGCCCAAATACAAGCAGGATGGGGAAAATTTACTTTTTTATAACATTTTTGATTTATCATAAAATCTGCATTTTCTTTATTAATTGGAAATAAAACACAAACATTTTGATCCCAAGAACCTGTTATTATGATGTTTTCAAATACATCAATTGTGCATATATTAGAATTATGAATATTTACATACTCATCCTTCCCTGATTGGTTTAAGAATCCTAGACGTCCATCAGATAAACCAAATAAAAGTCCATTGTCAAATGAAGTCATAGAATTAACACCACTATTCGTTAATTTTCTAGTTTCATTTTCTATATCAATTATTTCTTTAGCACCCCCTCCGACTTTTAAAGGATTTAGTGCTATGCATTTTAAATCTGCTTTGCTTAGATTCTTGTTTGCCTTAAGTTTGAGCATATGGGGTATAAAAATAAAAGCAATTAAAAAAAGTACTTGGCAAAAGTGAAATACACGTTAATTAAATGAATACAGTAATAAGCCCAATTTTAAATATATGAAAACGGTAATACACTCAAGTTTAAATATACGAATACTACAATAAGCCCAAAGTTTAATATATGAAAACGGCAATACATGTAAGTTTATATAAATGAAAACGGTAATACACCCAAGTTTAATTATAAGATTTTGGTAATAAGCCCAATTTTAAATATATGAAAACGGTAATACACTCAAGTTTAATTATACGAATACTACAATAAGCCCAAACTTTAATATATAAAAACGGTAATACACTCAAGTTTAAATATATGAAAACGGTAATACACTCAAGTTTATATAAATGAAAACTGTTACAAGCCCAATTTTAAATATATGAAAACGGTAATACACTCAAGTTTATATAAATGTAAACGATAATAAATGTTTAAATAGTATTAAATAAATAACCCTCAATGTCTAATAGGCCTTCAGATAACAAAAATATTTACAGGCTTAATTATAAGAGCCGAATATAATCATAACAAGGGTATTTATTAAATAGTATTGCCTTAAATGGCTTTAATATAATCGTAAGAATAAAAAGTAGAATTAAATTTAACAAGAATAGGAAAAGATATTATTTAGTTTAATTAAATAAATCTTCACATCAAATATAATTTAAAAGGTGAAGCCTGAAAACTACCAATTAAGGCTGTTGAATTAATGATACTTCTCTAAGATTGCAGTTTATCAGAATGTAAAAAACACTTTGTAAAATGAGGTTGACTTACCTCAGCTACACTCTTAATATTACGAATAATAATTACAGTCTAATAAAAAATCAATTTTTTTTAAAGCCTTAATTACCTTTTTACAAAAAAAAAAAAATCGGATTTAATGAAAAGTGGTTGCCTTACAGCAAAAAAAGAAGTTGCCCACAAAACTCTGGGAGGCCCCTATAGCATTTCTATCCCTTTGCCGACAGTCGGCGAGCCTTAGGACTAAGTGTCCCATTGACCTTGAGCTGGCGTTATATTTAGAGACAGTACCATACTGTCTTACTTACCTTTTTACAACATTAGTAAATTCTAATCCTGAACTTGTTGCCATTTACAATTAAAATTAAATTTTTAAGAGAAAAACGAGTGACTTGTATATTCCCGTATTTAATTATTAAAGCCGAAGATTGTCATAGCGTGGGTGTTGATTTAGCTAAAATCCTGCCATTAATATCATGAAGCTTTTTTTAAGCCTTTTAGTGACAATTGACCTAATATATATTATTAATTAAATATTGCCTGCTTTCATCTGAAGAGCTATAAGACTTCCAGGGTTATTTATTTAAAGTTGGATATATATATTATACTTAAATAAATACCCATGTTTACCTCAAACTCTTACTTTTAATATTATTTCAACATTACAAAATATAAATGTTTAAAATGTACTGTTTTAAAATTTTTAGATTCGGCTTTGATGATTTTAAAAACTTGTAAAATACTATATCCAAATTTTTAAGGTTTAGAATAATTAAAACAACAATTCAAAGTGTTTTAAAAAAAGTAAGTTCTGAAAAATAAAATGTTTGCCGATTTTAAGACTTTCTTTTATTGATTGCATGGGTAAATACATCTGCGCTTTTTCATAGTTAAAGTTTATTTAAACATTTTTACCTAATACGCCAGCAGAGTAACAAGATAACTTTAAGATTGTAGCAACGATAGTTCAGTCGTTATTTAATGGGGTTGTCAAGATAATTAATTGACTAAGTGGCAAGAGTTTTTTTTCATGACCAAGTTTGCCGCCTGATATATACAATCATCAATTAAAAATGATTAGGAAGTTGAGTAAACATGTGTATTGAAGAATTATAGATGTCGAACTTGAATTAATGCTTACATAAAAATGTCAAAAATACTTTAGATATTGATTCAGTCTAGCGTAAATCCAAAATATTTTTGTCAATTTTAGAACTTTCATTTATTGATTGCATGGGTAATAATCCATGCTTTACTTTAAAGCAAAATTTTACTTAAAAATCTTCACTTAAGAAAGCAACAGAGTTACAAGATAACTCTACAGTTGCGACAATTTTTTATATCGTTAGAAGGCATTGCCTTGTTTAATACAATTTAGACATGTGGGCGGTTCAAATTTTCATTTTAGTCGCAGGCTTACACCATGAAATTAAAAACACGTTTTCGCCACAATGTTATTAATAAATTATATCTGTTAAAATTGGCCTTATGTAATTAAATTCTAAGTTGGATATATATTATACTTAAATAAATACCCATGTTTGCCGCAAATTCTTACTTTCAATTAACAATATTAATTAATATTAACGTCCTTATCAAAGTTTAATTTGTGATAATCTTTTAACAATTGTAACATCTTCTCATGTAATATTACTCTAAATTAGCAATATTAATTAATATTAACGTCCTTATCAAAGTTTAATTTGTGATAATCTTTTAACAATTGTAACATCTTCTCATGCAATATTACTCTAAATTAGCAATATTAATTAATATTAACCTCCTTAACAAAGTTTAATTGGTGATAATCTTGAAAAATTGTAAAATCTTCTCATGTAATATTACTCTAAATTAACAATTTTGTAGGTTTCTCAAATTCATACGGTAATATTTGAGTTCAAATGTAGCCACAGATAATAAAAGATAAAACAATCGTCCCAAAGACTATTAAAATGACAAAATTAACGTAAATTATAAACAGAAAAATAATTTCATTTTTTTTTGTAAATTCAAAGTTTTTTTTTGTCTGCTTTTCTGTAGTTATTTAATTCAACATTTAAAGTTTCATGTTTAAAAAGGGCAAATTATACAGCCTCATGAAAAAAGATGTAAAATATAGAGACTTAGAAGATATCACGAATAGTGACGAAGAATTTCACCCTAACATCGACTCTAAAAGTTATAGAAGATTTATTAAAGAACAGAGAGCGATTAGATTTGAAGAGCTTAAATCGAAAGAACATCTTTCTGTAAATGAACAAAAAGAATTAGATGAAATGGAATACCAAGCCCTTCCAATAATTGAAAATCTTTCTGAGAGTAGTTTTAGAACTTCTAAGGATGAAGAAAATATTACAGAGGATTATTCTGAAGATTTAAGTATATTAGCGAATGATTTTTCACTGAAAAAATTTGTGGAATTTTTAGATAAGAAAAGTATAAATTTAACAGATTTTGAAGATCTTGTAGATCTAAATATTTTAGAATGTATAAAATCTGGGGATGACGAAATCGGTCTCCTTTTAAGTAAAATCGTCCTTTGTGTTAAATGGGCCAAAGATTTTGGAAAAAATTATTTATTGAAGTTGGTTGAAAAAGAAGAACAGCTAGATTTGTTGGTTTTAGATCATTATGAAGCATCTAAGAAAATTATTTTTGAATTATCTAATGAATAAAATAAAAATTGTTGCAAGACTAATTGATAGTAAAATTTACAAGCTGGGTGTTTTAGAAAAATATGCTTTTTATATCAAATATAATTAAAGTAGAGTTTTTGACAATATGAATACTTTTTTGGCCTTTTTATATCATAATTGCAATAAATTTATGGAAAATCAAAACTTTTTTTTACCAAATATTTGTCTTGAGACATCGTATTGTGTACTTTCTAAATTATTAAAGTATTTAATTATTAGGAATATTTGGCCGTTAAAAGTATTAAATAACATATTAAATAAAAACTTAATTATATTAGTCGAAAATTATCATAAAAAGTGTATTAAATAAATAGGTTTAAAAATATTTATAACCAAACCATATTTTAAACATTGAAATAGTTTTTACTCCGTTAGTTGCAATAAAACATTTGTTTGGTAAATTTTTAATTTAAAAAAGTTTCAAAAACAGAAAAGGCGGCTGATTTCAAGAAGTTTTTTGTAAATACATTAAGATTGCCAATTCTGATGCAAAAAGAACAATCAACATTTCATTGTAAGGGTCCAACGGTTCAAAGTCACCAATTATCTGTTGAATCTTAATTTACTCACCTAAACAATTTTTGATTTGTTTTTTAGCAAAAGTGAATTTATCTCTAAGATATTACAGTTAATTAGTAAGAGTTTGAGGTAAAAATGGGTATTTATTTAAGTATAATATATATATCCAACATATTTTAATAATTAAACTTGTTAAAGCCACCCCTATGTCATTAAATTCTATTTACAAAATTAATAAATATTTTTATTAAAGATATTACGATTTTCAGGTAATCAACGGTATTTAGTAATTTACTCCATTGGAATAGTGTTTAATAAAAAACTCTTGAGATAGACCTCCTTTTAGCAGAATATGCTGAAATAGTATACAATAAATAATTCTTAATGTCTAGTAGGTCTTAAGATCACAAAAATATATGTTAAAATGACGTTAAAAAATTAATTCTTGATCTTCAGATAGGAAAAATATGTCCTGCAATAGTGTTTAATAAATAGCCCTTGATATAGATTTTCTTATAGCAGAATATGCCGAAATAGTATACAATAAATAATTCTTAATGTCTAGTAGGTCTTTAGATCACAAAAATATATGTTAAAATGACGTTAAAAAATTAATTCTTGATCTCTCATAGATCTTCAGATAGCAACAACAAAATATATTTTAACTTTAATTAACATATTTAATATCTCTAATATCAAATTTTAAGTACTTAGTTTTTTTGTATTTTTATCCAAAACCCAATTTAATTAAATTTGATCTAACCCAAGCTCTTTTAATTTCATATTAACTTTGATTAACGTTTCTTCTGGGCTCGTGACTTTTGTTCCAATAACTGATTTGTGATTGAAAATTTCATAATCATTTCCTCCCTTTTCTGTCATATCACCAAAAAAGTAAATTTTTGGTTGTTTGATATGCCTTAAACAATAAGTTTTATCCCATCCGCAGGGAAAAATATCAATAGAAATTTGACCTCCAATTGAGCACTTAATATTTAGTGAAGAACCAAATTTCTCTGTAATTTCATCTACTATTTTCTGTCTTAAGAAATTTTTTTTATCAAATTCTAAAAATTCGAGTCTTTCTGCCGTACTACAAGACCTACCGATAGGACTTATATTTAACATAGATTGCCTTAATTCTACAAAATTCCCTCTCCTGATTGGGCATTTGGTATTTCCCAATAAAATTAAAATATCACTAATTAAAATATTGTAATTTTCTTCTCCCAAAAAACTTATAAAACTCTCTGAAGATATTAGATCTAATCCCTTATAGAATTGAACTCCGTTTTCAGGAAACCCATAATCAAAAATAGAGAGTAAATCTGAACCTATTTGTTCATATTGCTTGCTCAAATCGGAGCCACCTACAAAAGCAATAGTCACTTTAGTCTTTAAAACTTTAAGCATGTTCAATACATTAGCTGTAACTTTCTGTCTCGATGGTGTTAAAGTTCCATCCACATCAAATAAAAAAATTACTTCTTCTTTTAAACTTATTGTCATATAGGGGGTAAAAATTTTTAAAATTGATTAACATCTATTGAGTGGAATGACAAGATTAATTAAATGGTTTGGCATATATTAATCATCTAAATGAAATCTTTTGTTGATAATTAATGTTATTTTAATATGTGATTGATATTTTGTTATATTCCTAACAAACAAAAAATATAAATCACCCTGTTTAAAGAAATTTAATTTAGAAATATTGTTTAATATATTTGTTTGTTTTAAAAAAATTACATTTTTTTGAAAGTCTGTTTCTTATAAGTTAAATATATCAATGTTTATCAGTCGAAGATAAAGATAACAAGTGTATTCATTAAATAGCGTAAGGGTTTGCGGTAACCATGGTTATTTATTGAAATGCGTAAGAGTTAAAAATATCAAGTGTATTCATTAAATAGAGTAAGAGTTAAAGATAACATGTGTATTCATTTAATTTAAGTAAGAGTTTGAGGTAAACACGGGTATTTATTAAAGTATAATATATATAACCAAATAATAGTGATAGCTTAAATATCTAAAACCAACCTTTTTCATCTGTAAGCACAAATTAAACTAAACAAATATATTTAAACCATAATTTATTACTTTAAAGTCATATCGATTAAAAGACATGTGATTGAATATTGTAAAATCACTTTGATACTTAATAATAATATGATTAAGATTAAAAGCAAAGATAATCATAACAAATGTATTTATTAAATATTATTGGCCTAAACAGCATAATCTTACCCTTAATCTAATTGTGTTAATAAGACCACATTTAAAAGTTGCTCTAATTAGTAATATAACAAAGTTATTTATTTAAGGGGTAAAATGACTCTTCCCCAAATTTTCAATAATTAAGGTTTTAATCATTAAGGATATTTATTTACATTAAATGAAAAAAGATAAAACAGCGTAGAGGTTAATTCAGTTTGTGCTTCTATCATATTCTTTGCCAGCTCACTAATTTATTTTCAAGGCCTCCTATTCTATCAAAAAATACTTTCAGAAGTCTTAGAAAGTATTATTGGTTGGTTATACAGCTTAATCTTAGGGGGGATCCCTATTTCACTCTTGTAATTCTAGTAGAATTTAGTGATTAATTCTTACTAGATCTTTAAAGTGTAATTATTTTCTCTTTAAATTTTTAAATATGAGTCATTTCATTTGCTATTATTAGTATCACAAATTTTTTACTTATTAAAATTTTTTACAATTTATAACAAAGTAACTACAATGCTGAATGTTTCATAATGTCTAGATAACACAAATACTTCTATTTAAGAGGTCAAACTGAAATCAAAATTCAGATTTTGCGAGGTTTAATTTTTGATTATAAATAGACACCCCTGCAAATGTTTTAATAAAAAAATATAAAAGATTTCTACTTTTATAAAAAAAACAGTGTTACGACATCAATTTATACTTATGAGGTATTTTGCCTGTTTCTTGAGATTGTGTAGTTAATCAAAGCAAAACTATGTCTTTTGGCCGAATTATATATATTTAAGTTAATTATATTTAAAAAGGTCTGATTATGATTATCAACGACTGTTAAAATAAATTATTATATTTAATTTTAGTACTATTGTTATCAAAAACATAAATTAAAATTACAAAAAAAAGGTTTAATTATGATTATCAACGACTGTTAAAATAAATTATTATTGTCAATTTTAGAACTTTCATTTATTGATTGCATGGGTAAATAATCCATGCTTTATTTTAAAGCAAAATTTTACTTAAAAATCTTCACTTAAGAAAGCAACAGAGTTACAAGATAACTCTACAGTTGCGACAATTATATTTAATTTTAGTACTATTGTTATCAAAAACATAAATTAAAATTACAAAAAAAAGGTTTAATTAATTAATTAAAACGGCGCAATTGATTTAGTTTATTTAGAGAAGATTGGGTGCTCTAAACATTGTAGTACTGTAGGTCTTTTTCTAGGATCTAAAACAAGCATTTTATCTGCCAAATCCGCAATTTCTACAGAAATATTAGAAAATGTATCAAAAACACAACGATTACCTTCAGAAATTTTATATTTGTCAAATAGTGGAAGTTTAGAACATCCTGGCATATTTTCTTCATTTATTGAACCACAAATGCCAGATATTAGATTAAGTGTTTCTACTTCTACTTCAGATTTAAAAATTGGGACTTTTTTTATCATCTCTAAAAGTATACATCCAAGTGACCAAACATCTGAAGATTTTGTATAAGAAGAAGATCCTAGTAATATTTCTGGTGGCCTATACCATAAAGTAATGACGGCGGGGGTCATTTCATTTTGTTTAAGTCTGGTCATACCAAAATCACATATTTTAACTTCATATTTTATTTCTTTTAAATTTTCTAAAGTATCTTCACCTTTTTCATGATTGTTGTTTACCCGTTTTTTATTTATTAAAATGTTTGCACATTTTAAATCTCTGTGTAAATATCCTGAATTATGAATATCTTTTGTACCCATTAATATCTGCCAAAATATTTGTTTTATATCTGTTAATGTTATATTTTCAACCCCCAAAAGTTTATATAAATCAAATTCATAAAATGGCATTAACATATTAATTCTAGAATCTATAATTTGAATTTCTACTATTTCTACAATGTATTTAGATTTAATTGACAAAAGTGCTTTTATTTCTCTTAAAGTTGTAAGATGTACTCGATCATCTGAATAAGTAAATCTTTTTAAAGCATAGGAATTTTCACCGAAATTATATGTAAATATTTGGCCAAATGTCCCATTCCCTATGTTTTTTAAGGCGGGTTGTCTGTATTTTACTTTATAAATTCTTTCGTAAACTTCATCCCTTTTAAAAATAACCATTCAAATTTTTAGGGCTGTTTTTATTTTAAAAAGACAATTTTTAGTTAAAGAAGCTTGAGGATTGGTTAACATCTTGGTTTTAATAGCTTCTAAGTTGTATTTATAACAGTATTTCAACATTAAAGCAAAGTTTAAGCAATTTCTATTTTAAAAAAACAATTTTTAATCAAAGGGGCTTAAGGATTGGTTAGCATCTTGGTTTTAATAGCTTCTAAGTTGTATCCATAACAGTATGTCAACATTAAAGCAACGTTTAAGCAATTTCTATTTTAAAAAAACAATTTTTAATCAAAGGGGCTTAAGGATTGGTTAGCATCTTGGTTTTAATAGCTTCTAAGGTGTATCCATAACAGTATTTCAACATTAAAGCAAAGTTTAAGCGTTTTTGGAAAATTAAGATATTATTTATAAAAAGAGTTTGAGGTAAACGTGGCTATTTATTAAGGAAAATATACATATCCAACTTTTTATAACTTGCCGAGGTTATAGTTGCCGAAGAACAAATTAGAGTTATGTTTTAAACATATTGTACACCTTAAAGCAACAACCCGTTACTTGCTTGATTAATAGGCGATATTAAAATTAAAAAAGCGTGACGAAAATCCAATTACACAAAAGCCAGAATATTTAAAATAATTTTCTAGTATTTTCAGTCTTGTATAATCATAAAAAAGTATTTATTAAACATTTTTGCCTTAAATGACCATAATACGACCTTTATTGTTACACAATTTTTTAAAATACTTCATTTATTAAAATAATAATATTGTTTTAACTGCCAAAAGAAGTCGATTAATGCTAATAAATGATTTAAGTAGTTACAATTATGGTTGGATTAGATATTTAAGCTATCCCTTTTTAATTACTCTTGTTATGATTAACTTCGACTATTAAAATTATTATACACTCTATATGTGATAGTAAATAAGTAGACATTAAGTGGCTTTGATTAAAAAGTACAAATGCCAAATTAAAATTGCTTTAGAAAAAAACCACATTTTTAAGAATATTTACATGTTTTAATTTCCAAAAACCTTAAGTTTGGCCTGAAAATAAAAAATGTTTTTTCTTTTTATTTAAAACTAAAAGTATGAGTTTGAGGTAATCATGGCTATTTATTTAGTAAATTATATATATCTGATTCATTAGGTTGGATTATAATTATTTAAGCTAATACTATTTAATAAATAGACTTTTTATGATTATCTTCGTCTCTTTATATTAATCAACACAACAGATAACAAAATCCTTTTTAAATTACAAATCCGTTTTAAACGATTTTTAAAAAAGATTTATTCTGACATATTCTTATAATATTTTTAGTAAGAGTTTGAGGTAAAATTGGTTATTTATTTAAGTATAATATATATATCCAACTTTTTTTAATTAAATATATTCTTGTATAGGGATCTTCCATACTTGCAATGTTGCATCAGTAGACACACTAGCTATTTCCATAGGCTCAGCAGGATTCCAATCGAGATCATCCACTCCCCTTATATGACCACCATGTACAAAAAACATTTCAGGGCTAGTTTCCCCATCAATTATTTGACTTTTGTTTAAATCCCAAACGATAACTTTTTTATCTTTTGAGCACGATGCTAGAATGCTTTCATAATGTGGAGACCATTTACAGTTCACTATATCATCTCCATGCCCCCTTAAGACATAAAGGGGTGTCTCAAGTGATCTGATATCCCAAATTTTAATGGAAGCATCAGAAGATCCGGTGGCAAGAAGCTCACTACGAAAAGGTGAAAAAGAGCAACATTCAATAGATTTTAAATGTGCTTTCTCAAGAACCATTGCATTTTCTATTGTTCTGCTATCACATAAAGCAATTTTTAGATCATCAGAAACTGAACAAAAAACATTTGGATCAAAGCATGAAAAAGATACATCATTTACAACCCCCTCGTGATATTTTTTCGATGAAATCAACCCCCTATTTATGTCAAATAAATTAACCAGAAAATCCCTACCACCAGTAACTAGCTGTCCAAATCTAAGCTGATTCCAATCAATAGCAAATCCACCATCGGTATGACCTTTCATAATGCCATCTGGTGCTTTGTTAGAGTTGTGTGAACTGTGTTTAGTGTAATCATAGATTAATACATCGGCCTTTTCTGTTCTACATGCAATGATATTAGTGGCAAGTGGGCAATATTTACATCTATTGGAATCAATAGGGAGTGGGATAGATTGAGTAATCTTAAAATCGATGTCAGCATTGTTTAAAGAATCTTCATCTACTGTATCAGGGAATGAAATTTGGGCTAAAAGTAATTGGTCGGCTTCTTGACCATCTGCCAAAGTTGTCATCAGAATTCTTTGTATGGACTTAGAATTATCCACTCTTTGTACATCAGGAAACCACTGAACGAATGGTGTGTAATATGTTAAAGAATTTGTATAAACTAAATCGTAAAGATGAGGGACATTCTTCTTCCAAATTTCAAAACTTTCTTCAATGGGATTTTGAGCAAAATCAGAAGTCATTGGGGATGAAAAATCGACGTAAATAAGGAAAAGGAATAAAAAGTTTCAAAAAGAATAAAACTTTTCGTTTAAGTACAGATTTAATAAAAAAAACAGACTTATTGCTATTTAAGCTAAAACTATTTAATAAGCACCCGTGTTATGATAATAAAACCAAAGCTGTCTGAAATTAAATTAAAATTCATACAAAATTTTTTAAAGTACTGTATAGCAACTCCACATTTGTTTGTTATCGTTAAAAATATTTTTGGAATTTAAATAAAAGTAATAGATTTGAGGCAGAAATATGAACGCAAAATTGTAGTTTGATCTAGTTTGAATCTGCTCTTTCTGTATAATGCTCAAGTAATGAAATTAATTGGCTGGGTTACTTTTTTGTAAATGTTATAATCAGACAAGATTAATGCCCCTAATGCTAATAAATATTTTAAGTGGTAACAGTAAATTATAATTGTTATTTTCAGTCAAAAATGATCATAAACACCAATTTATTAAATAAAGTTGGAAATATGTATTATACTTAAATAAATACCGGTGTTTACCTCAAACTCTTACTTAATATAATTACTGTATTAATTAGAGTTGGCAGGGTTTTATAATTTTTTTTTTAAAAAGTATAAATGTTACTAATTAAAAGATTTATTGACATTAAGGATATTAATCTTAGCTGTTTATAACAATATAATTGCTACTACTTAAAATATTTATTGGCATTTAGGGTATTAATCTTGCCTGATTTTAGCAATATCTTTGTTACTACTTAAAATATTTAAAGACATTGGGGGATATTAATATTGGATGATAAAACAATAAAATCGATTTAAAGTAAACCTCATTAAAAATGTGATTTAATTAAAGAAATATTAATAAAATTTAATTTATTTCAAAAGAATCTAAAAAAATCTGATGGGTTAAAACCACCCTCGTTCCCACGTGAGGCCTCTTCCTCTTCCTGGGGAGTAGGGGCTGTTCCAAAGCAACTGCTTACATTTCCATAGACACCCTCTGGTTTGGAAATTAATGGTTTTAAATACTCTGAGAGCTTGCTTCTTTCAATTCCTTTATTCACTAAGATTTTTGGCTTCAAATACAAATTTCCCTTTTTATTATTTTTAGAATTTGGGAATCCTTCATTTGGCACAACTATTGCAGTTTCAAAATTTTGAATTTGGGATACTTTAACTGCCAGTTTTCTACCATCTGGGTGGTCGTAATAAATTACACCACCGGTCAAAGCAGTTAAAATATCAATACTTACAGAACAAACAAAGTTGTCGTTCACTCTATCACAACCACATACTGGGGTCAAACAAATGTTAAATATCACATCCCCTGGAATATACCCTGGATATTCATGACCTTGCCCTTTAAACTTTATAGCTTGATTTTCTTGATGACCCGGTTGGATGACACATTGAACAACCCAAAAATCATCAACAACCCTTTCTCCTCTACAATCTGAGCAAACTGGCCCTTTAGATTTATATCCCAAGCCATTACAATCTGGACATTCAGCTAATACCGTTGAAATTGAAATACCCATAGAAAATCTTTGTTGGATATTTCCCGATCCACCACATCTACTACAACTAACAGTATCTTTAGATCCTTTTCCATTACAAGGCTTGCATATTTTTTGTCTTTTAACTCTATATGTAGCTTTTTTTCCTAAAAACATGTCCCTATAAGTAATCTTTATATCACTCTCTACATTCTTTGCCTTGTGTTTCTGTTGTTGCCTACTGCTTCTTCCGCCACTAAAATGACTGAAAATATCAGCAAATCCTGAAAACCCATCCATTCCTGGGTATTGTGAGTATTGTCCTGTTCCAGTGTCGTATTCTTTTTTCTTATTTTCATCGCTCAAACAAGTAAAAGCCTCATTTACTTTACTAATTTCTTCGTCCAATTTTGCATCTTTAGCAGCCTTCTGTTCTTCACTTAGAGCTTTATATTCTGCCGAATCTTTAAGTTTTCTTCTGGTTAATCCAGAAGGGTGCAAATCAAATTGTTTCTTTTTATAAGCTTTTTTAACTTCATCGATCGAAGCTCCAGGAGAAAGCCCTAGAACTTTGTAGAATTCTTTGCTGTCTGACATGCTTTTAATTTTGTAAAAAAATAAAAGCTAAAAATTTTCTAGAATATTCTAGAACAAATATTAGAAAAAATGAGAAGGCTTGGCACTAAAAGCAGATTAATTTCAAAACAATGTGATCAAGAAAGGCACAAGTTTCTATTTGACAGTTTTGTTGATATTATTGGAAAAGGAAGACATAGGTGTGTTAAAAAGTAGGCGCTGCTATTTAAAAAATAATTCTAACAACTATAAACAGTATTTTATTAAAGTTTAGATTTTTAAAATAATAAATTTTTAATATTTTTTAATAATGAAATTCCCCGTAAAGTCTTTTTTTGAGTTTAAATTATGTAAAAAACAGAATTTGGGTCCATTTTGGTAGCTAAAAAGTTGTAATTTATTCTATGGCTAGAATTATAGGGTTGGCTATAAGCATTTAAGCTAATACTATTCGATAAATAGGTGTTTTATAATTATATTCGGCTTTATATTAAGTTGGATATATATTGTTGAAATAGTCCTAAAAAAATAACCCTTAATGCCTAATAGGTCTACAGTTAACAACATATATAATACACTTAAATAAATACCCATGCTAACCTCAAACTCTTACTTTTAATAATAAGTTATTTAAATAATCCTTATATAATTTAATAATTAAAAATTAATAAAGTAAAATTAATTATATAATACCGCTATATTGACGGCGTGAACCCAAATGAATATATTAAGAAATGTGACTTTATTAACACTTAAAAAAACGTTCAAAACTCTAAGTAAGTTGATTAGATCAATTTCAAATTATTTTTTTTTGGTGTTAAAAAAATTATCGTTTTAAGGATATTTGAGCATTATATCTAACATTAAGATTAAAGAAAAAAATGCTTGTCCTAATACCCGAATTAAATCATAACATGTGAAATTATTAGAAAAAAAGGCCAAAAATGTAAAATTCAATCCCAAATGTTAGAATATAATCATAACTAGTGAAATTATTAAATAAAATTGGGTTAAATATGTAAAATTCAATCCCAAATATAGAATATAATCATAACTAGTGAAATTATTAAATAAAATTGGGTTAAATATGTAAAATTCAATCCCAAATATAGAATATAATCATAACTAGTGAAATTATTAAATAAAATTGGGTTAAATATGTAAAATTCAATCCCAAATGTTGGAAATACAATTTAAACAGACATATAAAATTAGAAAAAAATAATTTAACTTTAAAAGATGATAATTTGATCAAATAATAATAAAAAGAAGATTCAGAGGTATTTAACACTTCCATAGGGTTTCAATTCATGTCCTTTCTTATAACTTTTATTTTCATAGACTATTTAATGGTTATTTCAAGTAAAGTAGATAAAAATAAATACCATAGCATTGTGCTTAATAATTCTATTAAAGTTCTCCTAGTCTCCAATCTAGAATACACAAAGTCGAGTTGTAGTTTTGCAGTAAGAGTAGGCAGTTTAGATTAGCCTGAAGAATTCCAAGACAGTATGGTACTGTCTATAATTAAACGCCAGCTCAAGGTCAATGGGACACTTAGTCCTAAGGCTAGCCGACTGTCGGCAGAGGGATAGAGATGCTATAGGGGCCCCCAGAGTTTTGTAGGAAACTTCTTTTTTTGCTGTAGGCAACCACTTTTCAATAAATCCGATATTTTTATTTTTTTTTAGCCTGAAGAATTTCCTGGATTAGCACATTTTTTAGAACACATGCTTTTCATGGGAACAGAAAAATATCCTGATGAAAATGATTTTTCAGATTTCTTAGCCAAGCATAGTGGTAGTTCTAATGCCTAACCCAATAATGAAGTTACGGTGTACTTCTTTGATGTCGATTCTAATTATTTTGATGGTGCAACTGACAGATTTGCCCAATTTTTTACATCACCTTTATTAGCCAAGGAGTCTGTAGAGAGAGAAATTCTCGCTGTAAATTCTGAATTCCTAAATAACAGTGCATGGAGACAAAGGAGACTTTTAGAAGATTTAATATTGGAAACACGCCCGGAGCATCGATTTAATAGTGGTAATTTAGAAAGTTTACAAAAAGAAAATATTTTAGAAGCTGTTAGAGAATTTGAAAAAAATCATTATTCTAGTGATATCATGACACTTGTAGTTTGTGGTAATAAATCATTAGAAGATTTAGAAAAACTTGCAAGTTTATTTTCAAACATAAAAAATATCAATAGGAAAGAATCTGTTGATTCCAGAATGATTAATGAACCAAATCAACTATTTAAAGAAGAATTTCAATCAAAAGTTGTGCAATATGCACCACTAGATGATAGAAAAGAGCTTTCTGTCAATTTTATTTTACCACGTATTAGAGAGGCTTTCTTTAAAAACCCACTAGGGTACATAGACTTTTTATTGACTACAAAAGAGCCCAATGGCTTGCTGTCTCAAATAAAGAAACAAAAGCTTGGATTTGAATTGTCATTTTATTATGAACATTTTCTTGAATACACTTTTGTTCATATTTGGGTTGAATTAACTGATTTGGGTAGCAAAGAGCATAAAAAGGTGCTTGATTTGATTGCTAATTATATTTCAAATTTACCAATTAATGAAGCTGAATACAATAGATTACAAAAGATTAAAAGTGAAGAGTTCGCTTTTACTCAACCTGATGTTCCTATTGAGTTAACTTCTGGAATTTCTCCTCTTTTACATTATTATCCAGTAGAAAATATATTTAATTTTCAATATTTATTTAATGATTTTGATAAAAATTTACTTTTAGAAACTATTCAAAGATCATCAGATACTTCAAAATGGATTATCTTGCTTTCTGATAAAAACGGAACATTTGATTTGAAAGAAAAAGTCTACAATGTCCAGTATTCCATTCTTTCTGATTATATAACAAGTTCTGTTGATATTTCAAAGCTTAAATCTTTTTCTGATGATCAGTTTTTACAAAATGTGGAATTGTTGGTGGAAACACCTAAAAGATCTTATAGAAACGAGAAATTTTATAATGGTGAAATTCACCATGTTTTTGATTGTAAATTTAAAGTTCCGAAATCTGTAGTTTTCATTAATCTGAAAGGTGCAGAAATTCAAAAAAATCTACTTTCAACACAGATTTTCTTTGCTCTGGCAGACGAATTCTTTTCGGAACAACAGGCTAGACAAATGTGTAATTTTCATCTTGAAATTTCAATTTCAACGTCTTCAGCCGGTGTTATGATTAAATTTGAAAGATTTTCATCAAAAATATTTGAAATGGCAGTAAAATTTTTCGAAATTTTGAAAACTTTATCTTTAGATAAATTTGAAATAATAAGAAAAGAGATAGAAGATCATTATTTATTTTGTATTGATAAAAGCCATTATAAAAGAACAATGGAAATTTTCCGAACTAAATTTTTCAGTTCAAAAACTTCAGAGGAACTCTTGGCAGAAATCAAATTAATTAAAAAGGAACAAATAAAAATGCCAAATAATTTTTATGTTAAAGTTTTAGCAGTTGGTAATTTAAAATGGGAAGAAGTAGAAAAGTTTTTTAAAACTATTCAAAATAGTGGGGAAAAAACAGATTTATCTACTGATCACCTTTTAAAAGAATACAATTTTAAAACAAATGATACTTTTAATAATGGAATAACTTTGTTATTTAATTTTAATAATTTGACACTGATTCCTGAAATTTCAATTAATTGTGAATTGGAAAATAAAAATGAAACTATTTTAAAGGAGCAACCACACGAATATCATTATAAATCTGCTGTTGGAAATCTTTTGTATCAGATTTCACACGAATTATTTTTTAATCAATTAAGGACTATTGAGCAGCTTGGATACGTGGTTCAATGCTATGTAACATCCGTTTCTTCAGCCCAATACCTGGCTTTTACAGTACAAAGTGAAAAATCTATTGAATTCTTAGAAAATAGAATTAAAGAATTTATTTCTTTTATTAAAAATGTTATTATTAATATGGAAGATGAGGAATTTGAAAATTTTAAAGAAAGCTTATCGTGCTCATACGAAGAGCCCATTTTAAATTTGGATGATTTAAGTGGATATTGTTATACCTTGTTACATACAGGAACTATTGATTTGAATCTTGGAATGAAAATGTCATCGATTGTTATGTCTTTAACTAAAAAAGATATTTGTAAAGCAGATATACTCGATTCTTACTTTAAAATCTTTTCTGTTAAGAAGATTGAAAATTAAATAAATTTTTGCTTAACTACTAATGATACTAATTGTAAATAGAATTTAATGTCATAGGAGTAACTTTAACACTAATGTCTAATTTAAATGCAAAAAAAAACCCTTCCTACAAAAATTTTGTTTTGTAAACCTTTTTTTCATTAAATGCCCTTAGCGGCTAAATAATTTTATACAGTAGAGCTAATACTAACTTTGACGGTTCAAGACAAAGTCATTTAAACATATTGATTGTGGGTTAAGTTTACTTATATCAATTCTGATATAAATGTGCAATTTCGATATCAAAAACTTAATTGCAAATAAAAGTAATAGCCTACTTAAAAAAAAAAAATGTTCGGATTTATTTAAGCTGTAGTTGTTAATACTTGTTAGTTTTCTTCGTGTGTTTCTCTGTAACCCGGTCGGGGAACCGCATTGCTGCGTAAACCCCCCCCCCCCACGGCCCTTATGCCAGCTTAATCCCTCTGCCGACAGTCGGCTAGCCTTAGGACTAAGTGTCCCATTGACCCTGAGCTGGCGTTATAATTAGAGACAGTACCATACTGTCTTGGGATCTCTACAGACCCCTGCGCTATGCTTACGTAGGCTTTCTACTGCCATGGGAGTTATTGTTGCCGCACTACCCAAGGAGATCGGTTGTTTTTACAAGGCCTGATCACGGCCTGATGCTAGTATTTTTACAGTGGGGTTATTACGACTAGCGCCCACTTTTGCGACGGCGTCCCGGTTCTCGTTCTTTTCCCAACTAAAGCGAGGTTCGAACCCGGGCAGCACAGGAGTGAATCAGCAAGCCGAC